>NC_084509.1:1750000-2050000 GCF_024500385.1 Phyllopteryx taeniolatus | reverse complement strand
ACAACGTCCCAACTTCATTGGAATTGGGGTTGTACCTGTGTCTCTTTCTGCTAAATATAACTAATACAAAATCTTTTACCATTATTTTGGTTTTACCGTTTACAACTAATTGCAAAACATTAAAAACAAAGTAAAGCTGTCCCTTTAAAAACTCAGCTCAAAAGAGTAAACAACTAGCAAGTAGCAACACATTAATCCCCACAGCTAAACAAGCTGAAAGTAGCATCATCTTTACCAAGCTAAAGACCGAATTGCACCCAGCGCATCTAAACTGGGAATTTAGAGAGCTATAGAAAAAAAAATGAAGCAAACAAACTGTTAGTAACCCATATAATGGGTGTATGTACATGTAATGGATGAGTCCTGTGGTGAGTCACATGCTGAGCTCTGGACCACATGATGTATGGTGTATATACAATGGTACCTTGCGATACGAGTGACCTGACTTACAAGTTTTTCGAGAGCAAAAAAAAAAAGACAGAAATATTACATGAACTTACTGAGTGGTAGAAAGACAGAGGAAGAAGTATATTTTAAGTATAAGTAAGTATATTGTATAAGTAGAAGTATATTCGTCTTCATTTATCTGTTTCTTCTTCATTTATTATTCTGTGTTTTTATAAAGTCAAATATTATAAAGTGCTATTTTCCTTATTCAAAAACAAAACCACATTTTTTCGGGGGGCTGGAATGGATTAAAGGCATTTCCATTCATTTCAATAGTGAAAGATGATTTGAGATGTGTTTTGAGTGAACAGCATGGACACGGAACACAATAAACTCGTATCTCAGGGTACCACTGTACACAATAGCTGCAGCACTGTTTGGGAAAATAAACTTGTTCTTTTCTTATTGCTTTCAGTTACGGCCATATTGAATAGTTCCAATCAGCAAGCCTAGTCATTGTCACTGCACGCAAACACGCACCAGCATCAGGTGGACTAATAGATGAATGGATGCGTGCTGACCAATGCTCAGTAGAGGAGAGCAATGAGAAGCATATGGGAATAGGGAGGGGTTTAGAGGGAGGACACAATAAAAAAGGGGGAAGGAAGAAGGGAGATATTGAAACCAGCCAAGAATGAATAGATGGTGTCCATAAAACTAATAACAAATGAATACTTTGATTATTAAAGCAGTTATTGTTTGACACATTTGGGTGACTAATAAGGAGTGGATATACAAGCAAGGATGTCATAGAGACTAGAGTGGAGAGGTGGGGGGTAGTTGATTTGAGAAGACAGATTTAGGGAAGGAAATAGAGTGAACGAATGACTGTGCAGAGAGGGGGACAGATGGAGGCAGAGATGACCAAATGAAGGGTATTTTGAAAAGCAAAACAGAAGGAATGGCAGGCAGGAGGGAAGGACATTTTGGGCCATCAGCTGCAGTAAAGGTCAAAGTGTTTTGCCTTTAAACAGCCTAAATAAGCCGCATCGTGGAAGTAAAATCACCACACATAATCACATGCACAGAATGGAATAAAAAGCTAAATCTCACATTTAGGAAAGGCAGTGTGGTTTTCGTCGTGGCCATAGAACAGTAAAGCATCTCTCCACCCTCAGCAGGGTCCTGGAGGGTGCATGGGGGTTCGCGCCACCAGTTTAAATGTTCTTTGGGGACATTCAACTGTGTCCTTCGAGGGAACCTCAGGGAGTATTGGGGACCGGACCCCCTGGTACAAGCTGTTTGGACCATGTACGTCCGGTGTCAGAGTTGGTCTGTATGTCGGATCCGTTAACACTGGAGGTTGGTCTCTGCCAAGGCTGCCCTTTGTTACCGATTCTGTTCATAACCTTCATGGACAGAATTTCTAGGCGCAGCCAAGGCGTTGGTAGGTTTAGTGGCTTTATTATTAGGTCCCATCATCAATTCTCACTGGAGCGGTTGCGATGAGAATCAGCAACTCCACATCTGAGGCCATGGTAGTCAGTGCTCATCTTGGGGTCTTGTTCACGAGTGAGGGAAGAGCGGGGGATCGACAAGAAGTTCAGAGTGACGTCTGCTGTGGTGAAGAATGAGCTGAGCCAATAGGCGACGCTCTCAGTTCAGCATTTGATCCAACCCCGGATAGGTGGAAGATGATAGATAGAAGATGGTTGGACGGATGAGTTTAAATAAGGAAGGACATATCGATATGATGAAGGAAAAAAGTATAATTAAATAACTAGTAACGTCACACATGAAGTGATAGTGTATCTTGTCACTTGATGTCATTTAAACACATTATGTAAATAAAATACAATGAGGCTTGCACATTACATGGATTGCTACAAAATTATTTCTTACCTTGTTAAGTGCCCACCTGAAAAAGAAAAACTATACGGTAGACATCAGCGATTTTGGTGATGATTTGAGTGTGAGCGATAAGCAAGCGTTGCAGACAAACAAACAGACAAAGCCAATATATCTTGTGTAGCTTGGCAAGATAAATGTCACAATGTTTATGTCAAGCGATGGCAAACAAAGGTTCAGGATGTAAATGTATGAGCGTGTGATACAAACCGAACGTTAAGACAGGAGTCAGAGGAGTCAGACAGCGAAGATGAAACACAGTAAGAGGCAGACCGAAGTGTTGTAGTCCAGCGGCAACAGAGAGGGCAGTGTCAACTGCTGTGGTCTGGCTGTCTCCCCAAGACCTATCATAACCTATCCTATCAATTCAAGACAATGAATAACAAAAACACACATCCATGAAAACATGGATATGCAGACAGTGATGTGGCAAAGCAACTTGGAGAACATGCCCCAAGTGGTTATGAAATGGATAAATAAAATGAAGGAAATGAGTTGAGAGGAGCTGTTGTGATAGCGTATTCCAAGTGTTTGTGTGTGGGTGTGTATACAAATGTTCTGTACAGTATATGTGAACTAAAGTATAATCTGCTTTCAATTTGCTTAGGTTAGGGATTTGTAGAACTGCCCAAGGAAAGGACACACTTGAAGGCCTCTGTTGTCCATGTAATAGTTCGAAAGTTACTTGAGTAATTTGCCACTATGATGCTGTAGGAGAAAAATACTCATTCTACTGTGCATCAAGATGCTGGATAGACATTTGAGTTTATAGATAGCCAAAGTTATATTACAGTGCACATTTAGGCTACATTTGCACTGCAGGTATACTGCAGGTATACTCTATTCTAAATATATGCCTACTGTACATCCATTTTCTCTATTGCTCTCTATTAGCATACAACCCCGATCTACATTACATCACTGTGCTTCAGTGGCAGGCTGTGCATTTGGTACCTGGCTTTCAGTGGAGACTCATCTGACTTAATCCACCTCTTAATAGCACCACTACTTTCCTTGCAGAGTCCAAGATGAAAAGGTTCTGAAGACGTAATTTAAAGCTCTTGTATTCTATTGCAGATATTCGACTATTTTAATCAAACTTCCTGTAAGTAACTGGCTGTTCTTGAAATTAATGCTTAACTACAGCAAAAACAAGCCAGCTCGTAAGACTGGTACAAAGTCAGAGTTGGATGAAAATAAAATAAAAGACGAAAAAGATCAAATCAAGGGCGTGATCGACAGATGTCAATCATTATCGGCCGTGTGAAACTTAGTTTAAAGGCAGACTGCTATACACGCATGCACACACACATGCTCGCACGAACACACACAGACATGCACACGCATGCATGCACACACACACGCGCACACACAACCTCCCAGTATACTGACAAACATCCATCCATCCATCCATCCATTTTCTGAGCCGCTTCTCCTCACTAGGGTCGCGGGCGTGCTGGAGCCTATCCCAGCTGTCATCGGGCACACCCTAAACTGGTTGCCAGCCAATCGCAGGGCACATAGAAACTAACAACCATTCGCACTCACAGTCATGCCTACGGGCAATTTAGAGTCTCCAATTAATGCATGTTTTTGGGATGTGGGAGGAAACCGGAGTGCCCGGAGAAAACCCACGCAGGCACGGGGAGAACATGCAAACTCCACACAGGCGGGGACGGGGATTGAACCCCGCACCTCAGAACTGTGAGGCTGATGCTCTAACCAGTCGGCCACCGTGCCGCCTACTGACAAACAAAAATACAAATTTATTATTTACCAACAGTCTGTTCTTTTCATTTTGTAGCTCACTGCACTGCTCTTAGCTTTTTGGTCCAATCAGATTTTAACTTTTATGCACTACCATGTTACTCTAATTTGCCAATGACATTCACAATCAGTAGCCCTGACTGATGTAACTACTAGGGGCCATATTTTCCAGTTTGTGCATAGGTTTAAAAAAAAAAAAAAAAAAAAAATGTATTAATTTTTTTACACGCCTGGCTTATGCACTTTCATGGTACGCAGATTCTTTTGTTATGATTACTGACACACCCACTGTGCGAGACTGGCTCATGTGCGCACAACAACCAAAAAGACGTGACTCACTGAAGTCTTTGTTTATTATTTATTCATTTTTTTTATGCCGGAACAGTTTTACACTGGAGTTTATAAGCTGCCGTTGTGGTTTCTTAGTATTATAATGGATATTTATTGAGAATCAAGAGTCAATCAGTTGAACAGTGTTTCTAAAGGGGAGTGAGAAAAGAAGACAAAAGACAAAGCACTAATTGTAAACAAGATGAGAAAAGTAAATCATTATATATCTAGAACAATGAAACATTAGATATGAGTGTTGTATGGGGGCGTCAGCCTCACAGTTCTGAGGTGCAGGGTTCAATCCCCGTCCCCGCCTGTGTGGAGTTTGCATGTTCTGCCCGTGCCTGCGTGGGTTTTCTCCGGCCACTCCGGTTTCCTCCCACATTCCAAAAACATGCATTAATTGGAGACTCTAAATTGCCCGTCGGCATGACTGTGAGTGCGAATGGTTGTTTGTTTCTATGTGCCCTGCGATTGGCTGGCACCCAGTTCAGGGTGTACCCCGCCTCCTGCCCGATGACAGCTGGGATAGGCTCCAGCACGCCCGCGACCCTAGTGAGGAGAAGCGGCTCAGAAAATGGATGGATGGATGGATGTTGTATGGGGCCCCTGTGAGGAAAGGACAGGACAAGATAGGACACGACAAAGACAGGAGACGCATGCAGGACAAGGGTCGTGAACCCGGCTGTACAACTGAAGTGTGGTGGGAGTGACTATGTAAATTATAAGTCTATAGGACGAGAATGTGAGTGAGGGGATACCCAATCAATTTGCATATTCATAAGTTATTTGTCGCAATAAGTGAGTGGCCCCACACCCATCGAAAAAGTCCCAGGGGGCGTGCCTGTGGACACATGCAAGTGAATAGACCCTGTTTTGCATGCAGAATGACTGACAGAAGAGTCCTGTAATTGCTGTGCCTGCACCGCGGTGGCTGAGGACCCCACCCAATCAATCGAGAGGCGGGATCGGGCCCAGGAGTCCACCCAAGAGCAGCCCGGTGGACGGGACACTTCCCACAATGAGGAACCCAGGGCGCCATGACAACCGGCCACCCGGAGGAGGCCATATTTCTTTGACCAATTGCAATAGAATTGCTTATCAGAATTTCAATATGGCTAGTCTACCTTTGGTGCAAAGACAAAGAAACAAAATATAGAGCTTCCTAGGGTCTGCATTTAAAATTAAAATACCCTCAAATGAAATTGTCTGTCCATTTGTGAATGGAACTGATTTTCAGACCTTACAGAAGGTCAGCTACAGTATATAAATAGCCCTTTTCACACAGTTTCCCTAAAAATTGGCGCATCAGAGGCATAACAGGAAAGCCGACATTCATTCGCTTATACCGATCAGACAGGTATAGGCGAATGAATGTCAAGGCAAGCAATTGCGGTGCAGAAGTTACGCAGTTTTTTTTTTCCATTGTTTTGAAGGCCAAAGTGGCTGATAGGTTCCAGTCTTCCGGACAAATTTGTCAACTGCCGGCCAATTATTAAGAACAACTCACTGCTATTTTCATATGCTCTATTAAAGTAAAGACGAAATGTCAACTAACCCTGCAGTAGTTGTTGAAAACCTCCATACAGCAGGGAAGAACCAACACTAGTAGAAAGGCTGCGGTGCAGAGGTTACGCTGTTTTTTATTTCCCATTATTTTGAGGGCCAAAGTGGCTGATAGGTTCCATTTTTTCGGACAAATTTGTCAACTGCCAGCCAATTATAAAGAACAACTCGCTGCTATTTTCATATGCTCGATTAAAGTAAAGACGAAATGTCAACTAACCATGCAGTAGTTGTTGAAAACCTCCATACAGCAGGGAAGAACCAACACCAGTAGAAAGGCTTCCACCCCTTTAAAATAAAACACTCCTCTCGACCCACCTTTCATCAGTACACAACAAATTGTTTAATGGTTATTGTGGCCAGCAGTGCAAGTTCTTGTCAGACGTTTGCTTAATTAGACTGCCAAAAGTCATCGTATGCTAACCAACGTAACCTCTGTTACTGTGTCTGTGTTTGTGGCTTCCCATCCATCCATCCATTTTTAACACCGCTTATCCTGTTAGGGTCACGGGGCGCTGTAGCCTATCCCAGCTGACTTCGGGCGAAAGGCGGACTACCCCTGAACTGGTCACCAGTCAGTCACAGGCCACATATAGACACGGACAACCATTTGCACTCACATTCGCACCGTCACTAAGTGGGAACTGCACCCACGCTGCCCACACCAAAGTCAGGCGAGTGTAACACTACACCATCAGTGACCTCCTTGTGGCTCCCCGTAATCTGATAAATTGATTTAGGGTAGCGTTAGAGCCAAGGTCTAGTGTGTTCTATACGGTACTTTTCGGATAGCAGCAATGGCTTTTAACACAAATCGGCAGGGGAAGCGACTCTCGGGATCATGTAATTAGCCCGTAGTTCCACAAATGCAATATTAAACAGTACCATCTTTCGACTAATGGAGGCATATACAACATATCATTGCACCAAATTATTTTGTGTTTCCTTGCCCTTTAAAGGGAATGAGAAGAGCTACTTTGACTGGTGGTGAGTGAAGTGGGTTGTAACCACACCCACAGCAGCGCAGACCACCCTCTTATAGATGCATTTGGGTGCGCTGGTCAACAAAATTACCAAACCTGGACTAAACCAACTCTGGCACACTCCGCCCGTCGCGCCAGATTTACGCCGGTCACGAAAATAGGGCCCTCAGTCTCCACTCTAATTCATCCCAAATACATCGGAGATCAAAGATAGTTAGGGTTAGATAGCTACACCTGACTTTTGGTTTGGGGGATGAGACTCTTGGCCAATGCAAAGGTCATCGAGTGTGTGTTGCGCTGTGTCTGAACAGCACAACGCACTATCAGAGCATTCAAAACATACGAGGCAATTTTTAAAATTATGTCAGGGGTCTCTCATAGGCTACAGTACGGTGGTGTGAGCAACACCAGAGATGGGATTGAATGTCTTATTGGGACCATATTGCTGAGTGCCTTGGTGACAACACAGGCACAGACACACACACACACACACACACACACACACACATACACACACACACACGCGCGCGCACACACAGCTTGAGTTGAGTGTTTTACATTCAACAGCTATACAGTCAGGGGCAGCTCTCAGAGGTAATCATAGCAGCATTTAACTATTTGCAAATTGCTCTGATAGACATTTTAACACTTCATTAAGCAACCTTGTAATTTATGCTTAATTAGTTTTACTTGTGCTTTTGTATGAGACATGAACTTTGAGTCAGAAATAATAAATATATTCTTGTTTTGTTGGCTTTCTGTGTTTTCGTGTTACCACTACATGAAGTATTTACACTTTTTTCCGCCTTTTCCCCACTGTATAGCTGCTTGCTAATTTGCTATTTTTTAACAACTTGTTGCAATAACAACATATTAATGAGCTGATGCCAGCAGTCAAGTTAAGTTAAAATTGCAGGTGTATTGACCTAGAGGTAGAAATGTTCATTACATTTAAACTATTATAAAATAAATGGGGCGTAACTATGGAAAGAATTTCTCATGGAAAAATGTCTTACAATAATGTTCTATTTTCTTTTTCCTCAGAGTGAAAACCTTGCAAACTCAACCAAGGTAGTTCATGTTTTAAAATGATGCCGTTCTACAGTCTTGATACGCTTCTTGATTTGTTTTGACAGTCATCGCTGATTAAGTTCACGGTGATTGACCTTAAGTGACCGACATTTCTAATCAGCAAATGTTTTAGCGCTCACTGTATCATCCCCCATCGTTATTTGGAAAATATTTTAATGAGATACAGCTTTACACAAGGTCAAAACAATATTTCATTGTCAACGACAACGCACAAGGGCACACAACGGTATATTTCAAATTAAGTCAAAATGAAAAGAAAAAGAGCCCCCCAAAAAGCAAGTATTTCTCCCATTCCTGCTGATCTTTTTTTTTTTTTTGCACATTTATCACGCCCTTCAGATATTCAAGTACATTCTAATATCTCACAAAGACCACCCCAGTAAATGTAAAATGCAGTTTGTAAATGAGGATTTCATTCATTAAGAGTAAAAAAAAAAGTCAAAATATATCTGGCCCTATGTGCAAAAGTTATTGAACCTAATAACTGGTTGTGCCACCCTTGGAAGCAATAACTGAATCAAGCATTTGTGACGACTAATGATAACTGTTTCACATCGCTGTGCAGGAACTTTAGTCCACTGTTCGCGTAATCGTTTTAAATTAGATATATTGGAGCGCTTTCAAGCACGAACTTCCCATTTAAGGTCATTCCGCAGCATCTCAATTTGATTTGTCATTGTCCCCCCAAAACTTTCCTTTAGTATCTTTTGAGCTATTCAGAGGTGGACTTGCTGGTATATTTCAGGGCATTGTCCTGCTGTATTACCCAAAAGTGCTTGTGACTGATTGCCGGACATTTTCTGGTAGATGGCAAAATTCATTGTTCAGTTCATCACACCAAGCAGCTCCAGACTATCACACTACCACCACCATGTTTGACTGTAGGAATCCTGTTCTTTTTTTGTCACCAAGGTGTTTTTTTAAATGAAATTGACACTGTTATACTAAGTCCATGTTAGAGGTCTATCTATAGACCTCTATCTATAGAGACAACTCTATCTATAGAATCTATAGAGGTCTAAATAGCCAAAATACGGGAGCTTTACGAAATTATCATAGGAAATTAAATTCATCAGAGATGTCACTGTCAGTGTAGTGGTTCAATTGCTTGACTTCCATTCAGGCAGCATGGGTCAGTTACCCCTCTTTGATAGCGGGAATGCGAGTGTGAATGGTTGTCTGTCTATGTGTGCGCTATAATTGATGGCGACAAGTCCAGCGTGTAGTCTGCCTATTTCCCTAACCTGGGATGGCTTTATATGTATATACTGCATACAGCTCACTCGCAATGACTGTTGCTGTGACTCAGACTTTATATAATCAGTAGAAATGTTCTGAAGCTCAGCTTTGTAAACATTTATAATGAGATATCCTAGAATAAATGATAATACATAAGGAGGTAAATGTATAACGGGAACAAAAGCTTGAAAAAGATTCACACATACTGTAGGTCTCATGCTGCCGGTTTAAGGGAAGCTTTGTAAAAAGACATTAATTGGAGTCTGATATATTGAATAGAGAAACTCATGTCTAATGCTAATTTACCTTCAGTTATAGTTGCCATTGCTGTGGGGATTTCTGCCCTGTCTGTTAATAATTTCACTTATTTTATTTAATCACCGACACCGCTGACAACTCCTCTAACTGGTTCAAAGGTAGAAGAGATGGAATTTTGTCAGCTACAACTAACACACCTTCGCACAAGCTCACTCACTCACACGCACGTACGCACGCCAGGCTCACTGGCAGGTCATTTTACCACAGTAACACTGCTGTGCAGAGGGAAGCGGTGCTAAATATAGAAAAGAACTCAGCAGACGTCCAATGACATACAAGAACATCCAATGTGGATGGGAAGTGTGACAAGGGATTGATTACCTAGAGACTGAAAGCCATTTGATAATAACATTGAACCAGAATTTAAAGCCTGCTTCATTTGTCTTTTTGCCATACCGGCGGCACGGTGGTAACGACTGGTTAGCACATCTGCCTCACAGTTCTGAGGACCTGGGTTCAAATCCCGGCCACGCCTGTGTGGAGTTTGCATGTTCCCCCCGTGCTTGCGTGGCTTTACTCCGGGTACTCCGGTTTCCTCCCACATACCAAAAACACACGTGGTTGGTTGATTATAGACTCTAGATTGCCCGTAGATGTGAATGTGAGTGGTTGTTTGTTTATATGTGCCCTGTGATTGGCTGGTGACCAGTTCAGGGTGTACCCCGCCTCTCGCCTAGAGTCAGCTAGGATAGGCTCCAGCACACCCTAGTGAAGATAAGAAGTACAGAAAATGGATGGATGGATAAGCCATCCATCCATTTTCTACCGCTTATCCGAGGTCGGGTCGCGGGGGCAGTAGCTTTAGCAGGGACGCCCAGACTTCCCTCTCCCCACCCACTTCATCCATCTCTTCCGGGGGGATCCCGAGGCGTTCCCAGGCCAGCCGAAGGATGTAGTCTCTCCAGCGTGTCCTGGGTCGTCCCCGGGGTCTCCTCCCGGTGGGTCGTGCCCGGAACACCTCACCAGGGAGGCGTCCGGGAGGCATCCGAATCAGATGCCCCAGCCACCTCATCTGGCTCCTCTCGATGTGAAGGAGCAGCGACTCTACTCTGAGATCCTCCCGGATGACCGAGCTTCTCACCCTATCTCTAAGGGAGAGCCCGAACACCCTGCGGAGGAAACACATTTCGGCCGCTTGTATCCTGGATCTTGTTCTTTCGGTCACGACCCACAGCTCGTGACCATAGGTGAGGGTAGGAACGTAGATCGACCGGTAAATCGAGAGCTTCGCTTTTCGGCTTAGTTATGAACAGAATCGGTGACAAAGTGCCAAGTGCACATGTGGACACCCTTATGCTTGAACATGGTGTTCGTTATGGACAATCCGTGATGAGCACAGAAGTCCAATAACAGAACACCGCTCGGGTTCTGATCGGGGGGGCCGTTCCTCCCAATCACACCCTTCCAGGTCTCACTGTCATTGCCCACGTGAGCATTGAAGTCCCCCAGCAGAACGACGGAGTCCCCAGCGGGAGCGCTCTCCAGCACCCCCTCCAAGGACTCCAAAAAGGGTGGGTACTCTGAACTGCTGTTTGGCACATTGGCACAAAAAACTTTCAGGACCCGTCCCCCCACCCGAAGGCGAAGGGAGGCTACCCTCTCGTCCACCGGGGTGAACCCCAACGTACAGGCGCCGAGCCGGGGAGCAATAAGTATACCCACACCTGCTCTGCGCCTCTCACCGTGGGCAACTTCAGAGTGGAAGAGAGTCCAACCCCTCTTGAGAGGACTGGTACCAGAGCCCAAGGTGTGCGTGGAGGTGGGTCCGACTATATCTAGTCGGAACTTCTCGACCTCACACACCAGCTCGGGCTCCTTCCTTGCCAGAGAGGTGACATTCCACGTCCCTAGAGCTAGCTTCTGTAGCCGGGGATCGGCTCGCCAAGGTCCCCGCCTTCGGCCACCGCCCAGCTCGCACTGCACCCAACCCCTATGGCCCCTCCCACAGGTGACCATGCCAGGGACATAAAGCCCCAGACAACTTAGCTGCTAGGATCATTGGGACACACAAACCCTTCCACCACGATAAGGTGACGGCTCAAGGAGGGTGGATAAACCACACCAGGTAAAATAGCTATCTACAGGCTAAGACAGAATAGGAAGTGCACATTATGGATGTAGTATCCCTATGTTTGTGCATATTATGAATAGCAATCGGGCTTTGAATTTGCTATTTGCCATTCAATATTGGTAGGGTTTTGCCCTGACCGAGATAATGATATTTGGATTGAAGCAATTCAATTAAATAACGGGAAAAATAAAATGTGGAAAACGTGGGATGAAAGAAAGCATCAGAATATAAATTATAGCTTTCTCAACTGACATCTGTTTCGCAGGCTGTGTTGAGTTTTCAACAACGTGATTACAGTCCTTCGCAAACCATTTAACACGTGAATTTGCATATGCTGAATATGAATGCTGCATGTGGGGCTTCAACAAACTCTCCACTACAGCTTTCCACTGTGTTGTCATATACTGTAGCTTCTTTATGTCTTGATGAAAAGACACATTTGGACTTGTGATGAGAGTAATTAATTTCTCATAACATACTTCAGTTCTGTACTCAATCTGCAGGCTACCACGTCAAAGGTCCTGGTTCTTTTTCAACCCGGTACTGTACACCAATTCTAATCCAGGTTGAGTATAACACTCGTAAGAATTCAGTGATAAATGGTGTCAGAAGTAGGATGGTTAGCTGTGAAGTCGTCTCGGGTATGGTAAGTTAGAGGGACTCTTGGGATGTGTGACCAATTTACAATTGACCCTGGAAAGTTTGTAGTGGGGGCAGTGTGACGACAAAGCCATCACTGCAGTTATGTATTGACTACCATGCCCGGGTGCCTGGCTCTTTGGTCATACCACAGGTTTTTAACCTAATAGACCTGGTTCAAATTAAGGTTGTAGGTACTCGTCCTCAAAATTCAATGAGACACGAGCGTCGAACTCGCGGAGAATGTAGGTTTTGCCACACCCACACCTTTCCCAGAGTTTTCGTACAAATGTCTCACTTCAGTCACTCACTCTGCCACTCTGTGGTTGCCTCCCCTCCCACTCACTCTATTGTCCCTTCAAACATGACACAGGCTTTTAGTGCGACCGGCCGATAATCGGCTTTGCTGCCTTAAGTCCCGCCCCTCTTGTGATTTGCTATTGTTCAGCCCAAGCTGAGGAATTGGGTAGTGGGTACTAGCTAGGTTCATTGCTCACAAAGGCACACCTCAAAAGGGCTTAATTAAAGGCTAAATATTGCGATTTATTTCTGTAGGTGGGTATTAATTACAGGAGATTCATTTTCAGCCTATTCTTTACAATTAAATCCAGAAAATAGAGTAATTAAATAACTCCATTCTGTTTTTTTTTTTTTGTTGCAGTTTGTGATAGAGGTGTATCGAAGGAAGAGAGGTCATGCGTGTATCTGTGTGTGTATTTACTTCATGGGCAGTGCTTGTTTCGATCCGAGGTGCACATATGTGTCTGATGTGTGTATATAAAATTCCTGATTTCATTAAAATATGTTTGGCTGGCAACCAGTTCAGGGTGTACCACGCCTCCTGGCCGATGATAGCTGGGATAAGCTCCAGCACGGCCGCGACCCTTGTGAGGATAAGCGGCTCAGAAAAAAAATGTTTTGATTCATTTGTATGAGAATGCAGTATCTGGCCAGTTGACTAAAAACGTACATAGTAACACAGAACACAGTGCCATTTACAGCCGCTTACTTTTTTGCTACCCACGTCCCCTTCAGTTTTGCAAAGTTTACACCACTGCCATGAAAGTAGAAATCATCAAATGAGAGAAGTGGCACATAAAACTCTGAACAGCAAAAAGATCAGATTATTACAAAAGCCATTTCTAGTCGAACTCACATTGCACAGCCTGGATTCACCAAACAATTCAACTCAGGACTAATGAATCCTGTGTCACTCACATTGATTTTAATTTTCATACTGAACCACAAATGTAAATAAGGTTCCCACGAACCTGGATCCTACAAGTCCTCTGGCTGGCTACTGCTAATTACATTAGGCGAGTTACCAGACTCATGTGGTCCACTGACTGGCGTAGGTAAACAAGTTTTTGTTTAGTTTTTTTTGCCTTCTGGGATTTGCTTTATTTTTCTTGATACCAAATACATTATGAAAACGTTCTTATTCCAGAAAGTTTTTCCCCCAATTAACTTGTTAACTTTCTTAGAAATTATAGAAAAAAAGGGAAAAAAGTGTTTTCTCTTGGAAAAGTGTTCTTTTAGTCAAATATATTTGCAATATATACTGTAAACTCCGTGTTTGCCTTCCTGCAGCAGGCTCCTTTCTCATCATACACACATACACATTCAACTCTTGTTTGTTTCTTAGCGCGAATAAAACTCGCTAGTTGCTTTATTTTTGTTTTGTTTTAAATAGTTGCTGGAGGTGTTGGAAAAGTCACTAAACATAGTGACCCATTCACTAAAGTGGCAAAATGCTTCTGCTTTTGTAAACTAGAGCCTTACAGTTCGCAGCTTTGTTGTTGGTGTGGATGTCAGGAGGGGCACATTACGAACTACAGAAGCCTCTATGAAAGCAATTTTAAAAAGCCCTGACTAATGAACAGATAAATTGAATTGCTCAGCCCTACTGTAGGTGAGGGGCAACCTCAGCACATCCAATACTTGTTGCATCTCTATTATTGTTGTTCATTTTATTTTTTGCATACGTCAAACACACTGACACAAATGAACGGAGAGGTAGGGGGCGGGGGGTCACTTTTTTGAGTGACCTAAAGTAGTGTGAATCCATAAAATTAGTATGTTGACTCAGTCTATTCACCAGACTGTGTCACCTTTTTCCAAGATAGTAGCCTTATACTGTAAATAACCTATAACCTATCTTTTCTCTGTTCTTTTCTTCAGGTTGGGCTCCCTCCCTCCAGGCTGCCCATCCTAACCTATTCATCTGTAAGTCACTGCAGATGTTCTTCATGTTGACCCGAATTAAATCAAGGCACACTTGATACAGGTAGGCAAACTTGGCATACAGGTTCTTGTCACCGCCAGAATCACGTAACAATGGCTTAATATACTCAAATTTTTGTATACTGTGAACCACAGAGGAGGCTCGGAAATTTTCTGGTGCTGCTTTGCTAAAACTGGCACAGTGTGTCCTGAATCTGTGTAGGTTAAATCTCAAGATTATCAAGGAATTCTTAAGCAAGTGACACTGACTTAAAGGTCCCGTATTCTGGCTATAGACCTCCCTTGAGTGACCCTCCAACATGAACTTAGTATAAAAGTGTCTATTTCATTTCAAAAATCACCTCGGTTTTGACAGGTTTGTGTCCAGAAAAGACCCCTCTGACAGGTACTTCTGTTTGACCAAGTTTTGTATCCCCTTTGTCCACATGGAATGTACAATGTATATGTTCAAAAGGAGTAGAAAGAAGTAAAAAAATTTTCAGGTCCGACCCCTAATTATGTGAACATACCTGACTAATATAATAGTCGTGATTTAGGAAGCAGATTTATATATTATATTCTCGTAATCTTAAACTAGATAGTCCATGTAAAATATATAATATGAATAACTATTAATAACGGGTCCATCCAAGTTCACTGGACAGGTGCACGTCTCACTGATAGTTCAATAGTAGTTTGATTGCAGTGATTGCGTTAATATGTTTTCCAAGAAAGTTATAGTTACCATCCTCATCAAAAGAAATCATTGGGTTATAATTGTCATTTGAAGTTATTTCAGGAACCACTGTGTGTTTTTCTTTCTTTAAAGATAGGGTACCAACAATTTGGTCCGTGTGTGGATAGAACTGAATCGCATTAGACCTGTAACTATTTTTTGACGGGTATATGTATTTGATAATAATAATAATTTTGTACAGCTTCTGTGCAATCAGTTCACTGCTTATGCCCCATCTCCCTGTGATTGACCGGCAACCAGTCTACGGTGTAGTCAACCATTGGCCTGCCGTCACTCTGAACAGGATGAGCTCTATGAATACCGGATGAATGCTCTTCCAATCTCTTATTACAATTATAATCACAGTTCCAAATGATAGTAGTATGCTTTCCAGACCACATATTTAGGCTACAAAGTACGCATGAAGAGAACACTAAAATAATTTGGGCTGTGACTATTGGTGGAGGTGTATGTCCTCTGGATGATCTTGCTTTTTTTCATTCTGGTTGAATTCCCCCCGCCTCAAGTGATTTGTGGGCCAACAGCTCTACCTTTGTTACAGAACAGCCAAGAAAAATTGAAAAAAAATTCAATCTGATGGACCGTGACAGATGGATAACACAAAAAGGGATAACATGTTGTCAACACTTGTTGTTTGAGCATAAATTACATTTAAAAAATGTATAGCACTTTTCTGGTAGGCCTACAAAGGAGCCCAAAACTCAATACCTCCTAGAACAAACAGAATTTATCAGTTTTATTTTTCTAACTAGCTTTTGGCATAAAGGTAGAGTGTTCCTTGATTATTTATTAATGTTCATGATTAACTTTTGCACAGTTTGAATGACACATTAACAAGTTCAGGGGAGTTCAGGGGCAGTGGGAGTCTATCGCAGCTGACGTTTGGCAAAAGGCGGGTTACACCCTGGACTGGTCACCAGTCAATCTTAGGGCACCTGTCAAGACAGAAAAGTCTTCATTTACCGGGTTACTGTGAGGGAACTGAACTGCAGCTGCCTGCGCAAAAGTCAGTCGAGTAAAGCATTAAACCACTAACTTGTTCTAACCTCGCTTAGAACTTTTGACCAAGATTCACGATGCATCGAGATACGGATAAATGTTGTAGTTCCACTAGGAATATTACATGAAAACCAAATTGTCTGCAACAAAAATGATGATCCAATTCAAAAGGGCTTTATTTTTAGCTTTTACCAAGTGCTGGCTGGTGCTTGTTTTGAAATTGATTCTTTATATCATTTTCAGTTTTCTCTGGTCAGCAAGCTGTGGTCTTTTGTTTCAAGGTGCCAATTTATTGTTGACAAGGCAAAATTGGCATATTTTCTTTTTCTGAAATGGTTTAAAGGCTGAAGCTAATAAACACAAATTTGAATTAACCTACTTGAAATGCTGATTATTTTTAGGCTTTGATTTACTGTATAATGAAACAAGCTCACAAATGATTATCAATTAAAAAAAAACTCTTGCACATGGTTCTTTCCCAAGCATCAGAAGAACCATCTCTCACAAATTTCAGTCAAATGCACTTCATTTAGATGACAGAATGTTAAACATTGTCTAGCACAGAATAACAGTTTCACATCTAATTATTCATCTCGATGTAAGCATGATTTAAAATTCCCTTTTTTGAGCATTGCGAATTATAAAGTAATTTATTTTCATTTATTTAACAAGTCACAGCATTATAGATTATTCATCTGAAATGAATAAACATAACATGCACTATTATCAGGCAAAGTGTCATCTAAGAATGTTTGCAGGGAAATAAAAGGAGGTATTTATTTGGGATCCATTCTTGAGCTAGTCATCCGTGAGGCACATGCAGGAAAGCATGAAAGGACACTGACCTCTTTGTGTTTGTCAGCACAGCTTGTGTTCATGTCCCACATTACATGGTGGGTATAAAAGAAAGAATGTCCCATTGCATGAACTAAGAACACAAGAATTATCACTTTGTTTATGTAAATACTTTCATCAATTGGAGACATACCAACTTGGTATTACATGCATGCAGTTGTTTTTTTGTGTTGGTATTACCAACACAATAAGACACAATAGACATACATACTGTACATATCCATTGAAGTGGAATTATGCCCAAGTCAGGGACGCAGATTTTCATTCTCGCACGCCTATAGTATTTTGACATAATAACTGATTTTTGTGATTATAATTACATGCAAACACTTGCATGCAAATGAGGTTTGAATTTGTTACTGTACAGTATATCCCCTGCTTTCAATGCTTATGTATTTGGAGAGGAGATATTTATCAAACAGTTGCACCTGCTTGGATGAGAAATGCGCCTGACAGCCAAGCTACACCACAAATGTCCTCTCCAAACAGCATCACTTTCAAAATTTCATTACCGAGATTTACTATTCTAGTAAATGAGACGTTATTTGTAAAACAGAATGTTTTCCTATGACATGACAAGCAATTGTTTGCACTGCATTGTTCAAAGATTAAGCCCATGGCACTAAAATTTTATGCTACACTATTCAATATACAAGTCTGCATTCACAATTATGTTGTATGTTAATATGTGTGAATGTCTCTACTCAAGCTATTTTAAGAACTAGCTGTCAGCACAGCTTGTGTTCATGTCAAAAACTGCATTCATAACCGCGAGCAATGTTTCTTCGCACATTTATCATCACAGCTTTATCTTAAAAGAAAACCATGTCACATAAAGTCACTCAGTCACTGATAGTTTTGCTCATAAATATGGTGCATTTCCTAGAAAATTTCATTCTAATTGGATTTAAGGTCAGTTGGTCAGGGATTGTTGTTAAATCACCACTTGTGTTGTTGTAAAATCACCAATTGTGTTAGAAGACTATGTGCATTTCTTTTGGGTTTTAAAAAAGGACATCTATTTAAAGGACATCGTCTTATGTTGTTATTCACAAAGTCTCATGCCCATCCAAGCACATAACTTAAGTCCTTGATCAAGCCTTGATTGGCAACCAACATTACATTCAGACAGTCTTAAGTCATTGTTTGTGATTTGTTCATGCAAATGAGTTTCCATTTACCATTAAGCATCTGTATGCCATTACAAAAGGTTGAAAAGAAATCTATTGGAAAATGGGTATGCATTAGTTTGTTCTATATATATAAAAAAGGCAGTCACATAGCATATTTGACTGCTGTCACGTGTCTTTGGATTCACAGAAAAACTAAACGTCATTGTTTACAGGTATCTTTGTAAAAAAAATGGCTGCATTTTAGAATATTCTTCAAGAAAGCACAATAAAAAAAATCTCAACCACAATGACACTCAAATATTCAGAAGGTTGCTGGGTGCGCGCCACCCAGGAGGTAGGGTCGGACCCAGGAGCGCACCCAAGAGCGACCGGGTGGATGGGGCACCACCCACAACGAGGGACCCAGGGTGGTTCACTGGCCCCACCGAGGCACCTCAAAACTGGCCACCAGGACGAGGGCCCCAACGCTACCCCGCCAGCCAACCACCACCCTCCGCCGCCCACGCGCCCCGCCACCGCAGGACTGATTTAGTGAATCCCAGTCCGACAGCCCCCCAAGAAACCCTGAGTATGTGTGTGTGCCCGGATGTGACTAGTGAAAAAATATTAAGAGTGAGTGTGAGTGTGTGCTAAGTGACTGATAAAGAGGGCCCAGAGTGCGGGAGGTGGACAGACCAGGCAGCAACAAAACCCTACAGCACGCCCCATGGTCAGCAGGGAAACCCCCACGCAAGAAGAGGGGAAGACAACCACAGCCGGATGCAAGGACCGTAGAGAAGAGGAGGGAGCAGGCCACCAGCAGAAGGAACGGGAAACCAAGGCGACGCCAGTTGGCACCACCCCAACCCCAACGGAACATGAGCGAATCCACCACCAGCGCATGCCGGGAGGCCTGCTCAGTCATCCGTCACCCCCTCAAAGGTTGGGAAGGAGTAAAGATAATCGCGCTCCTACAAACGCCGGCACCGCAAGCACAGGGTCAAGAAGGGAAGATCCCCAATCCATGCATGTGTCATTCATCGTGCAAATCAGTCGAGAGTGGAAGAAAGAGAAAAAGTAAATAAATAAATAAGAAAATAAAGAGAAATAAAACAACAACATCAACAAAGAATACAGGAGGCAAAACTTTACGCTTACATTTACAATATAATCCTGTCATTGTCACATGGCATTCTAAGCAGGGAGAGGAATCAAAGAACAATAACAGCATATTGAAGAAGGGTGACCAGCTTTCTGTGTAATTATGAAATTTATTTTTTAGTTCCCAAGATATTTTTTCTAATGCAATATATATATATCAATTTAGGCGGCACGGTGGGCGACTGCTTAGCACATCTGCCTCACAGTTCTGGGAACCGGGGTTCAAATGCCGGCTGCCCTCATACATGTCCTGTATTATTCTAACATACTTCTCTGCCACTCCAGACTTCTGCATGCAGTACCACAGTTCATCTGTGGGTACTCTGTCATAGGCTTTCTCTAGATCTACAAAGATACAATGTAGTTCCATCTGACCTTCTCTGTACTTTTCCATCAACATCCTCACGGCAAATAATGCATCTGTGATACTCTTTCTTGGCATGAAACCATACTGTTGCTCGCAAATACTCACTTCTGTCCTTTCTTTCCTCCACTACTCTTTCCCATAACTTCATTGTGTGGCTCATCAACTTTATTGCTCTATAGTTACCACAGCTCTGCACATCACCCTTGTTCTTAAAATGGGCACCAGCACAGTTTTCCTCCATTCCTCAGGCATCTTCTCACCCACTAGAATTCTGTTGAACGAAAAACTCCACAGCTACCTCTCCTAGATGCTTCCATACCTCAATAGGAATGTCATCAGGACCAACTACCTTTCCATTTTTCATCCTCTTTAAGGCTTTTCTAACTTCCCCCTTACTAATCATTGCCACTTCCTGGTCCACCACATTTGCCTCTTCTACTCTTCCTTCTCCCTCATTTTTCTCATTCATCAACTCCTCACAGTACTCTTTCCATCTATCCAGCACACTACTGGCACCAGTCAACACATTTCCACCGCTATCCTTCATCACCCTAACCTGCTGCACATCCTTCCCATCTCTATCCCTCTGTCTGGCAAACCTGTATAGATCATTTTCTCCTTCTTTATTGTCCAACCTGGGATACATGTCATCATATGCCTCGTTTGGCCTTTGCCACCTCCACCTTCGCCCTACGTCGCATCTCAATGTATTCCTTTCGCCTCTCCTCGGTTCTCTCAGTGTCCCACTTCTTCTTAGCTAACCTCTTTCCTTGTATGATTTCCTGGACTGTGAGGTTCCACCACCAAGTCTTTTTCTCTCCTTTTCTGCCAGAAGATACACCAAATACTCTCCTGCCTGTCTTTCTAATCACCTTGGCCACCTTCCACCACATGGTTCTCTGTTCTGCCTTTGGCTTCTTAATCTTCCTCCCCGCCACCAGAGTCATTTTACACACAATCACCCTATGCTGTCTAGCCACACTCTCCCCTACCGCTACCTTACAGTCGGTAACCTCCTTCAGATTACATCGTCTGCACAAGATGTAATCCACCTGCGTGCTTCTACCTCCGCTATTGTAGGTCACCCTATGTTCCTGCCTCTTCTGGAAAAAAGTGTTCAGTACAGCCATTTGCATCCTTTTTGCAAAGTCTACCACCATCTGTCCCTCCAAAGTCCTTTCCTGGATGCTGTACTTACCCATGACTTCTTCATCACCCCTATTTCCTTCATCAATATGTCCATTACAACCTGCACCAATCACTACTCTCTCGCTGTCTGGGATACTCAGAACTACCTCATCTAGCTCCTTCCAGAATTTCTCTTTCACCTCAAGGTCACATCCTACCTGTGGGGCATAGCCGCTAATCACATTATACATAACACTCTCAATTTCAAGTTTCATCCTCATCACTCGATCAGATACTGTTTTCACCTCCAAGACATTCTGTGCTAACTCTTCTTTTTAAAATAACCCCTACTCCATTTCTCTTCCCATCTATACCATGGTAAAATAATTTAAACCCTACCCCTAAACTTCTAGCCTTACTGCCTTTCCACCTGGTCTCCTGGACACACAATATATCAACCTTTCTACTAATCATCATGTCAACCAACTCCAAAGATTTTATTGTCATAGTCCCAACATTCAAAGTCCCCACATTCAATTCTAGGTTCTGTGCTTTCCTCTTCTCTTTCTGCCTATTATTGTAAAGGTAAATAGCTTAATTGGTTTCCGAGGCAAGGGCCCTAGATGAATAGAGAATAGAAATATTTGCAGACCCATAACAGCAATGTAATTATCTCTTTGAGCCATCATATCCATTTTTTCATAGCAATAAAATCATTTTACCAAATGAAGGCCATAGGATACCGCATGAGCCAACTGTCTGTTTTCATTTGAATTAGGATGGATCAATTCAAAGCACAGTCTAAATATTTGTTTTTATGTGCATGTATGTTTGTGATTGAATGGTCATGTGTTCTTGGATTTCCGTTGTAATGTGTGATCAAGTCCCTAAAGTGGCAGCTGCAAAACAAACAAAAAAGCAGGAATGGAGAAATCTTCACGGTGATGACTACCAAGTGGCATGTACTGCACAGTTCTCCAGCCTGTTTTCTTCCTCTTTTGTTTTACCCTTCCATTCTGAGTTCTCCTTTCTATTATTACAGCTTGTCCTTTTCACTGCTACCCTATCACATATTCTATTTCCACTTTTGAATTTATTACTCCTCCTTCTCATTTTTATACAATATCATTACTCCCTAATCGACATAATCACTGAACTGCTTGCAATTGCTTTTTGCAAAATTAAACACATCAGTCACACCTAAACCTTTAAAATACTTCATGAAATTACAGGCAAAAGAGGGTCAAGATGAGAGAACAGTGGAAAAATAAAAAGAAGAGAGGTTTCACAAAAAATTGTTTGGGAGTTTTTGAACAAACCAACACAACTGAAACAATCAAATGGTGCTGGCAATGCTGATTACTACTTTTCGCTAATGTGCCCCACCTCTACATAAAGGTTTATAAAGTCACAGTTTGTGCTGTGTGCTGGGAGATGCTTTAAGACATCACAGCTGAACTGATGGGACTGTGATGATCCACAAGGCAGAGACATTCACCAGGGATCTGTACCTTTAAGGGAGAGGCAGGTGTTACACTAGTTTATTTGGCTGGCTGCTTGGTTGAACTGTTGGTTTTGTATGTGGAGAGAAAAGAGACACAAATCACTTTTGTCTCCTCATCTCATTATTTACCACACCGCCACAGGATTATATAATTTTAGGTTTAGGGCACAGTTGTCCATTGTTGTCATACAATGATGACTCGAACGGCAAAATTAACTTAAAAATGCATGTATAATTCTCTAAGTGACACTTTAACTAAATCTTCATAAAAGTGTAATGTATTTTGGTGGCTTTTAAAAATGTAGTTTGCCTAATTTTTCTACCTAATTTTCAACACATTTTTTAATACTGCGTGTTGTCATTTGTGTTTCCGGCTTTATTTGGGCAGGAGGTGCGGTACACCCTTAACTGGTCAAATGTAAATTGCAGAGCACAAGCATACAAACAACTCTGGAGGACCTGGGGATAACCAAAGCAAGCACGTGAGAACTTGCAAACTCCAAAAAGGAGGGCTTGAGCCCAGAACCAAAACCTCTCGGCTAATTAGACACTTTAAGAGTGTGTATGAGAAAAGGAAAATAGTCTTTGAAAGATAGACATCAGTATGCTTCACAGTCCTTAATTGTAAACCTCACAGACACAATGTTGGAAAAATAAATCAAAAGCAGTTGCAAACAAATAACTTATTTTGAATTTTTAGAACTGAGCGTGAAAACAGCTTCTAAATCTAGATAAATTAAGTCCTCCTTTTTCTTCTTTACTTTAAATAATTCATGTTGGCTCCTTCAGAAACACTCACTCAGTTTATAGTGAAACAAATGACAATTGCAATTAAGTTTCTAATGCTGTGATGACCATGCTAACCTTTACGTAATATTATACATTACAAAAATGTAAATGTAAACCAACGCTGTGAGTACCCGTTATAGAGTTTACCTAACTTGTTAAAGCCAGTAATGCATCTTTAAATATTTTTATATTGTAGAACCCTACAGTATGTTTTATGTGAAATGGTGTGAAGAGTTGGATGAAATCAGACGCTCTCCAAGGCATTGAATGTGTCTTGGCTGAGTCCTGATCTGTGATTGGTTGAGAATGTCATGGGGTCGAGGTCAAGGTGAAGGCTGTTCTATGGAGAGTCAAGCCTGCGTATGATGAAACCTCATCGATACCACCGATTCATTATACAATTCAATAATGAGTAGAATAGCCGGCACGGTGGGAGACTGGTTAGCACATCTGCCTCACAGTTCTGGGGACCGGGGTTCAAATACCGGCCCGCCTGTGTGGAGTTTGCATGTTCTCCCCGTGCCTTGGTGGGTTTTCTCCGGGCACTCCGGTTTCCTCCTACATCCCCAAAACATGCGTGGTAGGTTAATTGGAGATTCTAAATTGTCCGTAGGTGTGAATGTGAGTGAGAATGGTTGTTTGTTTCTATGTACCCTGCGATTGGCTGGCAACCGGTTCAGAGTGTACTCCGCCTCCCACCCGAACATAGCTGGGATAGGCTCCAGCAGCCCGTGACCCTGGTGAGGATAAGCGGTAATGAAAATGGATGGATGGATAATAAGTAGAATTTATTTTGTCCGCAGTGGTACATGAACCTTGACCTCTCTCCAAAGCCCTGACAGACGAGCAGGGAAGCAGGCCCAGTTTCCACAGGAATGTTCCAAGCTATTATCATAGGTTTTTTGTTTTTTTTTAAAACACTTGGCTTGAGCAGGACACTTGGCTGCTTTTGAAGAGCAGTGCGCAGGTTAAATATCCACCGCCAACAGGTTACCATTTATAACATCATAATGCATTGAGGAAAACAAAGAGAGATAGGGCAATGATGCCAGACAGGCAGAAAGTCAAAGAGTTTGTAGCATGCGAACAGGAAACAAGGACAGCAATGTAAGATTTTTGGCATGGAATAGAGATAGAGGCACAAGGATGTGTTTGTGGCTGAGTGAGTGCAGAATTACGGGTGACATTTTATGTTTAAAAAGTGGTCAAGATGCAGCATGCAAGTGCTTGTTGGTGAGTATTATTTGAGTTTTTATTAATAATGGTTCTTTTTTTTCAAAATGCACACAGGTATAATTTTAGTTTTTTTCTATGCTTGTTGGTGAATATTAGTTGAGTTTTTATACAGGAATGCTTCTTTTTTTAAAGTATTAATTAAAACAAATGTTTAATATATATCTATATGTTAAGTTATTTTACACAATATGAGTCCTGTATTATTATTTTTACTGTGTACTATTATTATCATTACTATTATTTATATATATATATTCACTCACATGCTGTGGAAATTAGCAATGTTAAATGAATATTACTAAACATGAACAGCTCTCTGGCACTTTCATTTTGCAAAAGTAGCTCACACAAGATAAAAGGATCGAGACCCCTGCAATAGAACATGGACTGACAAGCATTGTTGCTGTGGGCTCGCACCACCTCATTATGTACTATCCTGGCAGGACTATTTTAGAAAGATGATGCACTGAGAACAGTGTTGGAAGGGAAGGGCACAAACGTGAGCTGACTATTTTGAAAGGTACAGTGTGAAACAACAAGAAAGAGTCGTGTAACACAAGACATCCCCACACAAGTGTTTGTGTGTTTCTTTTCCTACCTGTATGTATTTTACAAAGTCAAGGTGAAGGTTTGTGTGAACAACTCTGTTTATCAGCCCCTGTGCATTTATGTGGGGATTTGTTTGTGCCATTGTGTGTGTATCTGCAAGGCCGCCAGCTTGGTCACACAGCTGGTATGAGATTCGGATAGCAGGGGATATGTGCCAGAACCATGACCCCATACTCAACATAATTGTTCCCTGTGCCAAAACTATGAACAAACAAAGCAAAAGGTGCCAACAACTATGGAAGTAATTCTGGGAAAACAGGATGTTCTCTAAAATATGACTTAAACTTAGCCGAATAGACTGCACTATAGGTGCATGGCTCAGCCAGTTAATGCTTGCGATTGGCGAATGGCAGTTTGACTCATGTTGGGGTGACACAACGACAATCACAATCAGCAATCTGTGCAGAGCTTGGGCACACTTTACAAGGTTAGTATGCCTACTGTCAGTGTTCTGATCTGTAGCCCTATTTTCACCATTTACAGAAAAACCACACAGTCAGGAACGTTGCAATAACAGCGTTGTACAGTGATTTGAACATGTAAACGTGCCGATACTTGAATGCTCGTCCTGGCCACTGGTGGTAGGGGAGGCTGGGGGAATTTATGGAGGAAGGTCCAGAAAGGTTCAAATCACCCAGTATGATTGACATTATAAAAAGCAGTTTGATGGAAAAACTGAGATTTTATGGAAGTAGTTGTTTTCTCTATTTACAAAAGTAATAGATTTTTAGGGAAAGCAACCATTTTAATATTGTTGTTGGTTTTTCAACTTTACCTATTGCATAACACTTCTTGAGCAAGTGAAACATTTTCCTCCATGCCTTATAATTTGGCTTGCTGTGGGATTGAGCAGGTATTAAAAATCAGTATTTCATCTGAATATATGAGCGCCACCACCAGCTAATAGGACATATGCATACATTCTTCTTTCTCACTGACTGCATAAACAGAGTCCCACACATCTTTTCTTGCAATAGGATTGCCACAGGTGGCACGGTGAATGACTGGTTAGAGCGTCTGCCTCACAGTTCTGAAGACCGGGGTTCAATCCCCGGCCCCGCCTGTGTGCAGTTTGCATGTTCTCCCCGTGCCTGTGTGGGTTTTCTCCGGACACTCCGGTTTCCTCCCACATCCCAAAAACATGCGTGGTAGGTTAATTGACAACTCTAAATTGCCCGTAGGTGTGAATGTGAGTACGAATGGTTGTTTGTTTGTATGTGCCCTGCGATTGGCTGGCAACCAGTTCAGGGGGCCTGATGATAGCTGGGATAGGCTCCCTACTGAGGAGAAGCGGCTCAGAAAATGGATGGATGGAAGGATTGCCACATACTAGACTTTTATCTTGCATCACTTAAATGAAATCTGTCACGTACGTGGTTAGGGAGAAGGCGAGGAACGCAAGGCAAGAACATGGTGGACCCAATTGCAGGGAAGCAGGGAGGCAAGGCAGGAGTGCGGGAATCTCAAAATAATAATATTTAATCACAATGATTAAAACAACTGGTGACTAAACAACTGGCGACTATGACATGGCAAGACGTGTGACAACGACAATGAACCGACAAGGACTGAAAACAACCAGGGAACTAAATACAAACAAATTGACGAGACAACGAGGAACACCTGGACAAGACACAAGTGGCTGGAGAGAGCTGATTGGTCGACACAAAGTAGACGAGAACAGGTGGACACAACAACCTAATGAGCACACGAGAAACATGGAACACAGGAAAACATGGAACAAAACTAAACACAACCCAAACCAAAACACAGACCATGACAAAAACAGGTATCTGGTATTTTTTTTACGATGACATACGGTCAGAAGGAATGTGCAGTTTATGTTTGTTATGTGTGTGTGTGTGTGTTGTGGTAGGATAGAGCAGGCCCAGTGCTCTTGGCCAAAAATAACTACGGACCACTATCCTATAGTGTAGCAGCACTCTCACAGCACAAGTGTAGTTGTATTCTCTGCTATGAGGATTCTGTTCACCAGCCATCACCCTATGACGGCAACGCATTCGTTACTTGCCAGATCTCCAGACCAATCTTGTGCTTTCTCACAGCCCCCATACACACACTTGCAACTCCCCCACAACCATAACACATACTCTTCCCACCTCCTCACTGTTACCATCCATGTGTCATCGACTGTTGCTAAGATACAGGCCTCCACCAAGTTTTTTTCTTTTTACCAACGGTTTTGACACAGACCCCAGTCTGTAGGATCACTTAGTTTTTTTGTTTTTTTGTATTAGCCATTGTCTTCAGCTGTTATTCATCCAGTTGCTGCCATGGCTATGGAGGTCTCAATTTCCGCTGTCTGCTCCAAGCCGTTTTATATCTTCACCAAGACATTGCCCTTAATGGATGATAACTGAGAGAAGAACAATATATATAACTTAGTGTACCACTAAATACATCTCCGACCATGATTTTACTTTGTGGAAATGTTGAATTAAATTATATGAAAGACAGCGTATGTACAGTACATGGCATATTTATGCATACAGGTGAAAGAGGTAGAGCTCAGTACATGTATGCAAATGTACAATATATGTTAAATCATTATTTCCATGGTTTGCTTCACATACAGGACATTATATCCACGCACAGACGACACGGTGTTGTGCGCCAATGGAGGCTGACAGGGTAATCTGTCTCCATTGTGGGATGCAGAGTACTCTAGGGAAGTGCAAGATACACCATAAGACAGACCCTCAAAAAGGCACATACTGTAGATGGACAGATTTTCCAACGGCGAGTTCACACGCATCCAAATCGCCTCTTCCGGTCATCCCTTGCTCTACTCAGTCCAATTTTAGGATAACTAAAAAAAGACCTCCACCAAGGTTGAAAAAAAGTTGAGAAAAAATGCTACTACTGTACATTGTAGCGAGCTACAGTCTGCAATCAACAGTATGACATTTATTGTAAAGCCACAGACAATAGAAGACAAAGTTACCCGTCGTGCTAACAGATTGGGGGAAGGATTTCATTGTGGCTTAAATGGGTAGCAGAGGAAAGAAGTAAATCTAAAAAAATGCTGTCGTTGTATCCAAATTTGGAATTAAATTCAACATATTTTTACTCAGCATATATGCCACCGTTCCAATAATATAAATAAATAAAAACAGCAGGCAAACAAAACAACTAATTATTACCTTTGCGACCTTATTTATCATAAGAACTACATCTCATGTCTTTATAAAATATAGTATGCCTAAAATTTCAATTGTTGATTTGGTATTCTTCACTGTCTTTTAGTGTATTCGTCATCAAAAAGTAATATTATTGGAATGTGGTTTTCAGCAACAATAATCATTCGACTGCAAGACTCACAATATTAAGACATTGTTCCATATAAGGTGTCACGGTGACCGACTGGTTAGCACATCTGCCTCACAGTTCTGAGGACCGGGGTTCAAATCCTGGCCCCGCCTGTGTGGAGTTTGCATGTTCTCCCCGTGCCTGTGTGGGTTTTCTCCGGGTAATAACATCAGTTTCACCACACAATTATGTAACTGTGCCATTGATTGCAATAGTTGCCTTCAACATGCATACTGTGCTTTATTTATTTATTTATTTTATTTTGCCTGGGTGCAGGCAGATTGACACACAAATGCAAAGCAGAGAGCAATCTGTCAAATGGCACAAAGAGACTGTCAGTGTGTGTTTGTGCCTTACTTTGCAATAACATAATCACAAACATTTGCCACTTGAAGACAAGAAATGTTATTCGTTGCAGCTTTTTCACCTTATTTGAGAGGAAATAAATTAACTGCTGCCGAGCTCACTTGTGTAATTAGTTTAAACTGATGCTGTAAATAATTTTTGTCTCCTCGGTTTGTCAGACTGATTTCTTTCATATTTTTAAGGATGTTGAACGCAAATAAATACTAAATGACAAAGTGAAAAACAAAAACAAAAAATGAATGCCATCATAAATATTAAGGCACATGGGTTGTTGCAATTCTGAAGGCCTTTAGCTGTTTAATACAATTCAGATTAGTGTTTAACAACTGAATCATCCTTCCATCCATTTTCTATAGCACTTATCGTCATATTTACAGTCATCTTCACACCTACGGATGATTTATAGTCTTTAATATACCTCGAACCCACATTTTTAGAATGCGGGAGGAAGCCGGAGTATCCGGACTAAACCCACACAAGCGCATGGAGAACACACAAAGCAAGGCCAAAGCCTGGATTTGAACCCCCAACCTCAGAAGAGTGAGGCATATATGCTAACCACTGATTTCCACCATTCCAAATTCCAAACAGCTTAATCAATTAGTCATAAATTTATTTTGATTAATATGGCTCTAAAAAACAGTATACACGTCATTGGTGCTATATATAAGCATTGTCATTGCTCTGGCCATGGTGTGACAATAGATGATGTGAGCGGGTACCATTATTAAATACAGAATGAGCTGGTGATAACTGCTAGCGACTTGTCTGCAGAGATCAGTATCTGTCTGCCTGCACCCTGATCAATTTCACCGAAATGGCGTTAGACCAGCAGTCTAACTTGCACAAGGACTTTGATGTGCTCTGAGCAGGCGTGTGTTTAGATCGACTTTCTGCTGCCAAATTTTCACCCCACCAGGCTCATTTCCAAGGACACTCCTTCACGCAGCCCAATCTGGCAAATTGGCAAACACGCAGCGTGACCTTTTGTGCTTGCACGAAAATCAGGATTCGCCAGCATTTGCGAATGTGAGTCCTACATGTGTCAGTCAGCTCCTCCTACAGATGTTCAGTAGGCTTTTGATCAAGGCTCATCGAAGACAACTTGAGAATATCCTGTTGGAGGACCCGTGACCTGCTGTTCTCACAATAGGCACATTTTGTTCCAGAACACCTAAATACAGAATTGAGATTTCATTGTATCTTTATTCAAGACACCCTATTCCAGATGTAACAGAGCAGCCCCAGAACAAACCCAAGCTTCCTCCATATAATCAGAATCAGAATCATCTTTATTTGCCAAGTATGTCCAAAAAACACACAAGGAATTGGTCTCCGGTAGTTGGAGCTGCTCTAGTGCGACAACAGACAGTCAATTGACAGAGAACACTTTTAAGACATAAAGACATTGACAAAAAAAAAAAAAAAAAACAGTCACTGAGCAATAAAGTGTTGCTAGTTATCTGGTAATGCCGTATGTAAACATAGAGTTGATCTGACTCAAAAAAGCTAGGATTTGTTTAGTTTGTTCAAAGGGAATTCTCTCTGAAACCTTGTGGTTTGTTAATATTCATGTTGGCAAATTCCATTCTTGTCATTTCCAAGTTATTTCAATGACCATTGTCCATTTTTATTTATTTAACATAAGGGTACTAAAATTTAGGCAATGTGTATAATTCTTGGGTTAAAACACAGAGGGTAGAAATTTTGCAGAAAAGCTAATTATTGCTAGCTGCCCAAAGTGCTAAAAGCTGTGGCCAACTGAATCCTTGAAGACTGCAGCAAAATAATTGAAGTGAAAAGAGCTTTAACATTTTTGTGTGTTACAACATGGAGATAAGTAACATTAAAGCTGCTGAGGTAAATAATTTATTTCAAATGTAGGACAGGATAGTGTGTCAGATGTTTGGCTCCCTTGCACGCAGACCAGTACTTCTTGGTGCTGCACACTGTACAGTTCTTGGGTTGCGGAAATTAGAAACTTGTTATTGTTAGATGAAGTAGATGAGATGAAAAATGACGACATAATTGTGCTAAGTTTACATAAAAACTTCCTCTTTGAATGTTAAAGCCAAACATGCTTGAAACTTGAAATTGGTTGTCGACCAGTCCAGAGTGTGTGGGGTGAGGGATGGACGTAGACGATTAATGTTTAATAAGTGAAATTATGAAGACTACTGTTTATGTGTCATGAATGGAACAGAGGATAGGACCCAAAAATGCATGACTCCAAAACAAATGGACAGTTTCAAAAAGAGAGGTTATACGGGCAGAGGTCGGTACACAGGCAGGCAATCCAAAAAAGGCAACAGTATCCAAAAACGTGAGGCGAAAAGGCGAGGTCGATAATCGGAACAGGGTGTAGTCTTACTGTGAGTCTGTGACGTGGAAACAAGGAATGCTGGAACGTGACGACAAGGTACAACGAACTGGCGACGAGAAAGAATGAGACACGAGGTTAAATGCAAGGGGTAATTAAGGTGAACGAGGGACAGGTGGTGAAGATGCTCTCAGGAACCGGTGTGTACGAGACAGGGGGAAAACAACAACCGAAACACACACCCATGACAGTCCCCCCCCCCCTTTAACGACTGGCCCCGGAGCCCACGGATGCGCAACGATTGAGGAAGTCCCGAATGAGCGAGTTATCCATGATAAACGCAGACGGCACCCATGAACGTTCCTCGGGCCCATAGCCCTCCCAGTCCACCAGATATTGAAAACCCCTCCCCCTCCGACGAGACGACAACAGCCGCCTCATAGTGAAGACAGGCCCCCCATCCACAAACAGGGGGGGAGGAGGGGGCCTGGAAGGCAGGACCATAGGTGATTCCCAGGCGGGCTTGTGCAGGCTGACGTGAAAAGCAGGGTGGACCCGCATCGACCTTGGGAGCCTAAGCTTCACGGTGACAGGGTTGATGATCTTTGTGACGGGGAAGGGCCCAGCGAAGCTGGGAGCGAGCTTCCTGGACTCCACCCGGAGTGGAATAATTTGGTAGAGAGCCAAACTCGCTGACCCACTTTGTAGGTCGGGGCGGGTGTCCTCTGACGGTGAGCAGCGGTTTTGTAGGACTGTCCCTGGCGCAGCAGCATCTGGCGGGCTCGCTCCCAGGTCCTCCTGCAGCGTCTCACCAAGGTCAACCAGTTTCTGAGACCAGGATCATGGCTCCTGGGAAGCGAGACATTGGAGCCCAGTCTCCAGGTCCTGGTTCAGCCTCTTGGTTTATCCGTTGGTTTCAGGGTGAAACCCAGATGACAGACTGACGGTAGCACCTATGAGATTGCAAAACTCCTTCCAAAATTGTGAAATGAATTGGGGACCCCTATCAGATAACACATTCTTGGGGAAACCATGGAACTTGAATACCTGGTGTATCATTAACTCTGCAGTGTCTTTAGCTGAGGGGCGTTTCGGGAGTGCAATGAAGTGTACCATCTTAGAGAACCTGTCCACGACTGTGAGAATGGTGGTATTTCCTTTCGAGGCCAGTAATCCCGTCACAAAGTCTACGTAGATGTCTGACCAAGGACGTTGTGGTATTGGCAGGGGTCGCAACTCCCCAGAAGGACGTTGACGAGAGTACAGCACATACGTGGCAAGCATTGACATAATTGATAACATCCCTTCTAACATTGGGCCACCAAAAGCCCTGTTCGACCACAGATTGAGTCTTGGCAATGCCTGGGTGACATACAGTCCGGTTAGTGTGAGCCCAGTGGATGACTCTTCCCCTTAAGGTCGGAACCACATAAAGCCTGTTTTCAGGGCAATTTTCAGGGCTAAGAGTGGTCTTCAGGGCCTACTTTACCGCAGTCTCAATGTCCCAAACAAAAGCAGAAACGAAACAGGACTTGGGCAAAATGGTTTTAGGGTCGGAAAAATAATTGTCTGTGCAGAAAATGCGCGATAAAGCATCTGGCTTACCATTTTTAGAACCAGGTCGGTAGGATAAAGTGAAATTGAATCTAGTGAAGAACAGAGCCCATCTAGCCTGCCTCGCATTTAATCTCTTAGCAGATTTAAGATATTCCAGGTTCTTGTGATCTGTCCATGCACAAAGTGGCCGTGGGTTTGGTGGCGAGGTAGAGCTGGTGTCATCTGCGTATCAGTGAAAGTGTAGGTTATATTTATGGAAAATATTGCCATGAGGCGGCACGGTGGAAGACTGGTTAGAGCGCCTGCCTCACAGTTCTGAGGACCTGGGTTCAATCCCCGGCCCCGCCTGTGTGACTTTGCATGTTCTCCCCGTGCCTGCGTGGGTTTTCTCCAGGCACTCCGGTTACCTCCCACATCCCAAAAAACATGCATGGTATGTTAATTGAAGATTCTAAATTGCCCGTAGGTGTGAATGTGAGTGTGGATGGTTGTTTGTTTGTATGTGCCCTGCGATTGACTGGCAACCAGTTCAGGGTGTACCCCACCTCCTGTCCGAAGATAGCTGGGATAGGCTGCAGCACTCCCGCGACCCTTGTGAGGATAAGCGGCTCAGAACATGGATAGATGGATATTGCCATGAGATAGGATGTAGCTGATAAAAAGGAGGGGACCCAAGACAGAGCCCTGGGGCACACCAGTATAAATGGGGGAGTGATGGGATTTGAATGATTTCCTTTTAACAAACTGTGTGGGGTGGGAAAGGGAGGAACTGAACCACAGGAGGAGTGTGTGTGTGTGATGCCAATTTGTTTAAGTCTGTTTAGGAGAATGGTATACAAGACGGTATCAAAAGCTGCACTCAGATTTTCGGAGTTTGAAGTTAGCAAATAAGGCCAGAGTCAGTTATCAGTATAGGCTCCAGTTCACCCAGGACCCCAAGGAAAAGAAGTGGTATGGGAAATGGATGGATATAGCTTGTTGACTTTGTTTAATATGAATAGCACAGCAGTTAAGCATGTAAAAATTCTGGACATTCACTTTTGATATCACTTATTGTGTTCATGGTGATCGGAAAGCTGAAGCATGGACAGATTACCAATCAATCATGATTATGAATGCAACGTTGACTGATTGACAAAAAAATAGGCTATGTGAAAGCCAACTTGGTGAATAATTAGAGTACTACATTGAACTACAATTTATTATGTTTGTTATGAAAACATTGTTGACTCCAAAGGAAATTCTGGATCTGGATCTGGATCTGTCTGACAGCACTTTAGCACGTTAGTCTGCTTTAACACAGTGAGTGTTGCATTTCATTAAGTGATATGAATAAACATAAATTCTGTATCCTTATCTCATTCTTTCTTCCAGTCGCCTTGTTCCCCGTGGCCGATCATGGAACGGCTGTGGTTGTCTTTGCTGTTGCTGGTGGCAGCAGGATGCAAGGGGCAGCAGTGTCCAAAACGTTGTATGTGCCAGAGCCTGTCACCATCGCTCGCTATCCTCTGCTCCAAGACAGGCTTGCTATTTGTTCCTGTTGCTATAGACCGACGCACCGTGGAGCTTCGGCTTCAAGAGAACTTCATCACAGGTAGCGTAGCAACATTATTTCAATTGTACCCCACAATAATTAAAGAAGGTAAATAACCCATTGTTGCTAAAACGCCAGCATACTGAGCAGTAGCAATACTATGAGCGTACAATGAAAATGTATTGTTTTAGTACATACAGTACAGTAGCCAAAGGAAACATATGTAATTTGGCCTGTTCCGTGATCGAATTGCTGACACTATTACACTGTGGACTAAAATTGTGTTAGAGAATATACAGCATCATAAAACGAGTTTCGTCAAATAGCAATGCACTTTAGCATGTTTCTTATTTCATAACAGAAAGTATCACTCACTATCCATTCCTTTATGTTATAATTATTATGATATATTTTTTTTGTTGGAACTAGTATGCCAATCTTGCCTGAACTGAATTACAAGAAAATATATTTCAAGTGCCCAGACAGAAAGGACACAACTAGACTAAACAAGAGTTATCATGCAAGTGAGCATGCGCTACTCATAAAATGTCACTTGTTGCACCATTATGCTCATCGCACAGCTGTAGTTATTTAGGTCGTAGTCCCTAATTTGAGCATGGGACAATGGAGTCACTGTTTTATTTTGCTTGCTGATTAATTACTCCTACACATAATATTTGAGTGAATCATTTGAAAAATGCTACAAATGCTGCATCCACGATGGCATATTTTGTATTAAAGCTTCATCATGAGTGTTGCCTCCTAACTTTAGTACTTATTCAGTTCCATATTTTATTTTTCACCACTTTTTTTTCCAAAGTGTGGACTTTTAAAGATGTGAGTTTTTAACGTTGTTGGTGGTACAAACATGTTTTAATTGTTACCCCTGACTAACTTGTGTTTCAAAATTAATACTGCATTGACACAGTTAAAGGAAACATGCATTTCTTTTTTTTTTTTTTTTTTATTTAAAACCAGGAGTCTTGAAAAAAATGAACAGTTTGTGACATGCTTTTGTCAAAATACCTTGCAACTCAACAATAGGACACTTTTAACCCCCTTTTTTTTCATTGACAAAATTAGTATGTTGAGAGAGGGCAGCCCTGTCTCATGCTTGTGTGCATGCACTGCTCAACCCGCTCCATATTTTGCTCGGCCAATGGGGAGTACAGATTTTGTTACCATGACCCCCAGTGACGGAGCTAGGAGTGGCTGCATGTTGATCCCTGAGGCCAAAAAAAGTGAGTGGAAACTGTGAAGTGCACCCGAAACCAAACTAGGACAGCCTGGATTGTATACTACTTTGTTTCATCACCGAGCCACAGTGGACACATTGATATACGTAAATACCCACCCGCCCCCAACTTAACCGAGCACCAATGTGTCACTTATCAGAAACTAATGCTCTTGGTTAACAGTAATCTCAACAAGATTCACTGGAGCTTTTCCTACCTTTTGACTGTTTGACATCGTGTAGTCCATCATGGGTGTGGGGGAAGGGGAGATCTTCCTCCAGCCCTTTCTGCTAAGTCATTGTTCAGAAAAGCTCACTTACAGACACATTTTGGGAAATGGGCAGCTAACAAAATATTAGTTTTTTTATTTTCACTTAATGGGTTGACAGGCACTCCAGAGACTAAACTATTTGTATACAAGCAATTAAGAAGTTGTTTTTCCTTTAAGGCTTTCATCCTCAGTAAATTCATTATTTTTGTGTTTGCTCTTTTCCAGCTGTCCGTAGGAAGGACTTTGCCAACATGACCAGCCTGTTGCATCTGACTCTGTCTAGAAACACCATCAGTCAGCTCCTTCCTTCAGCTTTTAGTGACCTGCGGCGACTTAGAGCACTCCATTTAGACTCAAATAGATTAACTGTTATTAAGGTAAACTTGATGGATGGCTTAATGTTTGTTTTGAATTGGGATGTATAGATTTTTAATAATGAAGTTACCCAACACAAATTAAATGACCAATAGTTACTATACAGACCTATCCACCTACAAGAATCACAATACCTTTGCATGCGCAATACTTACTGTACTTTCCTTAGCAATTCCTTAATTCTAATTTAGGTATTGGATCTGTAAGCATTAGAACAGGATATTTGGCCCAGTATATATTGAAGGAGTATGACTAGGTGGTCCAGGTAAAAGTGGGGGGTGAAATGCATTGGAAATCCTGAAGGAAGAGAGGTAAAATTTGTCAAGAGTGTCCAAAAGGTGATCCACCCTGGAGGATGCAGGAGGTTGGCTTACATGGAAAAGGATGACACGCTGTGGCAACCCCTAACGGGACAAGCTGAAAGGAAAAGAAGATGTTGCTGACAGGCCATTGACCTCAAAATACAGTACTAGCATTTCATTCCCTCATTGTTGCCACCCATTCAGTCCACACTTGTAGCCAGCTGCAGCTTTGACCATAAAATCTCAAAAGCATGCCTGAATGGTGTTTTTTTTTAAATTGAGGAATTAAAACAAAAACAGGACTTTTGTTCTTAATGTGCAAACAAAAACACACAACACAGTATGACAGGAATGATGGTGAAAAGACATTGAAAATTTTGCATTCCTTTGCAGCTCTGGCTGACTAGATTGACAAAATATTTTATCTTATCTATTCTTATATTACAAAACAAAATAAATTCCATATTATGACAGTGTGATCGCACAGTGTTTTAACTAAGCATTCTGATGCAAATAATAATTTTCCTAGTAATACATTTTTACAATGATGTACTGCATTACAAAACAACCAAAGAACACATTCACCATTTTCACAGTGTCCGTGAACACGCCCTGCGCACACAGGCTGCTGCAACATGCCTGCCGAATGTAATCACAAATGGCGGTTGCCAAATACAGCGTTCATCCACGACATATGAAGACTCGTATATAGTGTGTCCAGATGGGTTTTGCCCTAGAAGTCCCTAGCAAAACCTGGCACACTTAAATGAAAATGAACTTTTGTTCGAAAACCGTTCTTTGATGCCAGAATGAGCGAGTTTTCAATAAGGTATTGTAGAGTTTTAGTATGTATTCATTTATTTTTGCTTCTTATAGGATGATCATTTCAAAGGCCTGACTAACCTTCGCCATCTAATTCTGGCCAATAACCAGCTTCACTCCATATCTCCCCATGCTTTTGATGACTTCCTGTCCACACTAGAGGATTTGGACCTCAGCTACAATAATCTCGCAGAAGTTCCTTGGGACACAGTTGGACGCCTAACAAATGTCAATACCTTAAATATGGATCATAACCTCATTGAAAATGTTCCCCAAGGAGTTTTCACCAACCTACACAAGCTTGCCAGGTAAGAAAATCACTATATGTAAATGTAAATAGTATGATGCTTCAGTGTGTCCATTCACTTCGCTGATATTGTGGTGGTATTGAAAGAATAAATTACTCGGGACCAGTGACGATCTCTTTTTTGTTTATTTGTGACTGTCAAACCATATGCTTTTATTTGTACAGGCTGGACATGACATCCAACAAACTGAAAAAAATTCCTCCTGACCCTCTGTTCCTGAGGATCCCGGTTTATGCAAAATCCAAAGGCAGTCCCCTGTCATCCTTGGTTTTGAGTTTTGGTGGAAACCCTCTCCATTGCAATTGTGAACTTCTGTGGTTGAGAAGACTGACCCGAGAGGATGACTTGGAGACGTGTGCTTCACCCCAAGACCTTAGTGCCAAATACTTCTGGACAATACCTGAAGAGGTGACATTATAGTCCATAAATAAAGATATATTTCATATCGAGAAAATAAATCAGCTACATTATATAAATACATGTTTTCCTCCCCTTAGGAATTTATCTGTGATCCGCCAGTGTTAACCCGCAAGTCACCTCAAACTGTGACTATGGAGGGCCACCCTGCCAGTCTCAAATGTAAAGCAAATGGGGATCCAGAACCAGAAGTCCACTGGATCAGTCCTGCCGGGCGACTAATATCTAATGGGACAAGGTATTTACATGAGCTCCATAACATAATAGATAGTTTAATAGATAGTCTACAGCAATTATTTGTTCTTCATCTTTAAAGCTGGGGGGGGGGTGCATACCATTACATGCATCACTTAATACGGAGAGTACGTTTCACTTCAGTTGATAATTTGGAGAAAGATCTTAAGTCAGAAACTCTGGAGCTCTTTTTTCATGTGTTGTAAATTATCAAACTGTTTTTTCTTGTTGCTTGTTTTTTTGTCTCACCTATCTGCCTCATAGTCAGAGGTTCAAATTTCAGCTCAGACATTTGTGCAGATTTTATGTGTTCTCCCTGTGCCATGGGCTTTCTCCAGGTACTGTGTTGTCAAGCCACATTTCAAAAACACATGTTTTTGTTAATTGAACATTATTAATTTCCCATAGGAGCTAGTATGAGTGTGTATAGTTGTCTGTCTATACAAAGTATGTGCCCTGTGACTGGCCGGCAGTCAGGCAGTTTTTAATGAAAATCATCCGGGATATGGTGCAGCTCACCCATGACCCTGAACAGGATAAATTGTGGAAAATGGATGGATTGGAAGTGCTTTTCTACCTTATCTGTTTTATTATTATTATTATCCCAAACTGCTGTTGGAGCAGATATTGTAGTTACACAAATATTTCACCCCAGTAACTTTTAGAACTATATGACAGGACTATTTGAGGTGTCGTTGGAATAGTCATATCACCATAGTCCCAGTCACTGACTTTTAGGATTTTAGCAGTGAATGTTAAAAGTTACCTGGAAATGAGAAGAAGACGAAGATTGGTTTAAAAAAAAGAAGATTGATAAAAGAAATTTCTCAAATCTTCCCAAATCAAACCCTCAGTCAATAAGGCATTGTAACTTGCTTAAATATCCAGTCATCCATATTTGTACAGCTTTTCCTGTTCAGGTTCACAGATGAGCTGGAGCCTATCCCAGTTGACTTTTAGTGAGAGGCAGAGTAGGCTACACACTGAACTGGTTGCATGTCAATCACAGGGCATATATAGACAAACAACCGTTGACGCTGACATTTACATTGATGAATCTTCAATTAATTTACCATGTAAATTTTTGAAATGCGGGAGGAATCTGGATTACCAAGACAAAACCCATGTACGTCTAGGGGACAGCATGCAAACTCCATACAGAAAGCCCTGAGCCAAGATTTGAACCCAAAATTCTGAGGCAGGTATGCTAACCACATGCCCCATGTATTTCCCAGGCTTAAATATTTAGAAGGCAAATTTGCATATTTGTTCATGATTTCTTTCAGAACACTGGTTTTCCCGAATGGAAGCTTGGAGATCAATGTCACCTCTCTAAAGGATGCAGGGAACTATACCTGCATTGCCTCAAATGCGGCAGGTGAATCCACAGGAAGAGTGGAACTGGTTGTTAGACCAATGCCCCATCTGGCAAACAGCACAAGCCGTAGCAGAGACCCGTCAGAGGCCAGAGAACCTGCTCCTTCTGACATCCTAACCTCGTCTAAAGTCTTGATGCCTAACAATGAGACGAGAGCAGGAGATCGCAGGGTTTCCTTGGTGGAGCTGACAGGAAACTCTGCCCTCATTAGATGGAGCAGTCAGACACCTATGTCAGGAGTCAGGATGTTCCAGGTCCAATACAACAGTTCAGGGGATGACACATTGGTGTACAGGTTGGTCTGTCCACATGTCTAAATGTTCAGTTTAAAAAAAGAAAAGTGTCTCTCTGCATATCAGGCTTGTTAGTAAAACCCCCTTAGATGGCCTGCATATTTGCTGCTGAGTGTCTGTGTGCATTTGCGTGATAATCAGGAGACTACTGCTTCTGTGTGGATGAGAGGAGATGATAGATGATACACGTGGAGATTAGCCAAGTCATGCATTAATACATGCCTAATCAACTGAAAATATGAAGAGTTCTGCAGTGGAACAGAGATATGACAATCTAAATAAGCCAAATTTGAGGAGGGTGACTGTTGAACACATTTGAACACTTCTCTCTTGAGCTTTATCACCAAATGGCTCCACGAATAATTTCCTTGATTGTTTTATTGTTGGTGTTGTAGTTTATAGCTTACTCATGGACACTTATTTCTTTTCTTTGACATTTTTACTTTAAGGTCCCATATTTTGGCTATTTTGACCTCCATAGAGTGAATCTCTAACATGGACTTAGTATAAAGGTGTCAATTTCATAAAACAACAACAACAACTTTGTTTTGTCATACAAGTGTCCAAAAAAGGCCCCTCTGACAGCTACTTCCGTTTGACCCAGTTTTGTATCCAATTTGTCCGTATTTGTCCTTTGATTGGTTGCCTAGAAGACTCACTTGTAAGAGCACACGTTTGTTATGATGACAGCGCTGGCCCGGGGGCGAAGAGGGTCTCGTGAAAAGCCTCCATATGGAGTCTATGTGTACGTCTATGCTATAATTTCGATTTTTTTTATGGTATACAGTCGTTTCCAGATTCCAGCCTCCGTATTATCAATCACTTAATTTTCTTCTCACTTAAATAAATAACTGACTTGAACTTTAGTTCATTTTTAATCTAGTGTTGGTGGTCGAAACTTTAAAGTTAAATTAGCTGCATCAGACAGCTAGGTACACCTCGTAGGAAGTTGTGTTCTTTATCTTTGAGTTGCCAATCTTGCATGTTGCTCTTCAGTTTTGTTTTCCAAATTTCATCCAAAAGATAACCCTTGAGTGCAAATGTAATCATCTTTGGAGTTCCCTCCGTGATACTTGCTCAATGAGCGAGCCTCAGCCCTCGTCTCATACCCCGCCGGTGGCCAGGTTGCCAGATGTACGGCATGCACGAAACAAAAAAAATACTCCTCACTCACTCTTCTTACAAACAGACAAAGGAAAGAAACTCAATAATTCTGCCTCCAACAAATAACACAAAAACATGGCCTCCTTGGCTTTTAGGCAGCTCCACTACCACTTTACAACTGAATAGAATATCAGTTTACACCTAATGACTCTTGTGGACAACCAGTGGCCTCTCTTCCAGGTGCCCTAACAACTGTTTATTATTTTTTTTATTCCAAAAGAATGATACCATCCGTGGTTTTGGGGTGTGCTCCCAAACGTCGAATTTCTCCACACCAACTGAGGCTAGTTTGTCCTAAGCCTTGTTGCATGAACTGATGAAGTCTGCTCGGATGATAGGTCAAACGTCTTGGAACCAGAACAGTCCAGTTCCGATCAATGCCCTGCGAATCTAAATTCATCAAACAGCTATCTTTATGATTTATCTTAGCATAGCGCTCGTACCCTATGAGAATCCATTAGGGGATGCATCACCGGATATCCCTTTTGAGGTATAAAATAAAAAGCACATGCACAATAAGTGCATGTGCATGTTCATGTAGTTCCTCCTGCCTCCTGTCTCTTTGGTCAATATCCATTAGCAGACCTGAGGCACTTTACTTTGAAAGGAGAAGGGTGAGGAAAATATAGGGCAGGGAACGAAATTGTAGAGGAGCAGAGAGGACAGGAAAACATAGATGCAGTATACTGTAATGGTGCTCAAAACAGACACTCTTTGTGGTTGCAGTGTTTTTATGGCTATTAAAATAAAAGTCATATAATCTTAATTCTAATAGACTGTTCGTAATAGGACATCTGTGTTTTAGTCATTTTATATCTGAAAGAATAACTACATCCAAATAGAGACAATATTATTGCTTTATTTTTATTTATTTATTTTACCTGTTCTGTTCAGTTGCACGGTCATTCAGAATGGTGGATCTGTATGACTTTTATCCAGTTTTGCTGTGTAACAGGGGGGTTACAGCAGAATAATACATGGGCAATCTTGATATATGACTTCAAATAACATAACGAAGGAGTCACATTCTTATTTGTGGATGGGGTGCTGGACTTAAATAGTGTCTTTAACACCTGTAAGAACCGTAGAGTTGACGTCTTAATACAAGCTGTGTCATTATTAGTAATCCCGGCACAAGCAATTAAATCCAGTGGCGTGTCTATGTAAACTGATTAGTGAATAAAAAAACATCTCACATGCATTATAGCCAACTGGTCACTAATTTTCCTTGTCAGGAAAAAATCTAATTTTACATCATGACTAAGAATACCTGTCAGTAATAATGCTGATACATATCACACTTAACAGTACCCTGTAGGTCTGTGTCTTTATTGCGGTTTTTCAAGTATCGTGCCTTAGATGTGTTTGGGGAGACAGCATGGGACATATGTTCTATGTCACGTTTGACGATTTATATGACATACTGAACTGGAAGCAAGCAAATATGTCACACTAAATTAAGACAAAATACTATAGTTATACTTCAGGCATTACTTTTAACTTGGACACTATGTACTTCAAAATCTTGTGGTGTCAGATATGATCAGTTGACTGCAATGACATAAACATGCATCTCTTTAAAAGCAATATTGGACAATAAATCCCATTGCGGTTCTTGATATGATGGGAAAAATCAATACCAAATTTAAAATGGTTTTAGATAATGGAATTATGCTAGGTAACTCCTAATAAAGTTAGGCTTGATGTAATGAAATGTATCAGATTTGTTCCATTTTGGAAACATTTGCCTGAGAGAGTGCAAAATGTCCTTGTTCAATAATGACCAACTCTTAATGACTCTTAAACTTTACAGGCATGGCATAAGAAAATATCAAGGTACTTTTCTCATCTGCTTTGCAAGCATGTTCAACCCTTATTACAGACAACACCACAGGGGCTTCATCCGGACTGCTCACATTTCTTCCCGGTGGTAGATTGTGCAGTTGCTGCTGAGTGAAGTCTTCCATAAAATCCACCCGCATTTCATTGCCCAAGGTGATCACGTTAATTAAAAGGAGTGACATCTGTATGTTAATGTGTGTGTGTGTGTGTGTGTGTGTGTGTGCTGGTGGATGATAACTGAGTCTCAAGGGGGATAGTGTTGGAGCAGGTGATGAAGCGGAGTATGCATGTTGCGGTTGGTGTGGGGGAATGAGTGGATATTTTTTCCAGTATACAGTAGGGAGAGGTGCATGTATGTCTCTCATTCATTAATGGGGAAAAACTATAAACTGTGGTACATTGTTATTCATGCTTTAAGAGAACCAGGAACCATTCGCGATGTGATGTTTTCTTGTTAATAGGTAGCCACTTTGTAGATTTATAAGCTCTATTGAGGTGGTCCCAAGGAAGAGGCTACTGTCGTCGTCTTTTGTGGGAGTGATAAAGGTGTGAATTCAAATCTGTCGAACTGAGTAAATTTGGGACGGTTATGTAATTTATCTGAAATGGAGGAAAACGAGGGATTATTTCAGAAGTTGAAGGGTTAATGATGAAACTAACAAAGATGTGTAATTCTGAACAAGATAGTTTGGCCTGGTACACACATAGAGACTTTTTCACTCTTGGATTTTTTTTATCTGCTACAGACCCCACACATAAAGATACAAAATCAGCCATTCGACAGTTTTGGTCATTGTGTGTGGTGTGCTCCAAGAATCTCAACAAAGCAGACAAAACACATAAAGATTCTGCTGCACTGCCGATCTTGAAGTCTCGTGTGATCACACTTGATCAAAAGAAATCAAAGAAGAAGAATACGCGCCGATGTTTACCGAGTGTTCCCGAAGGTTGCCCGAGCCAAGAGCCTTGTTGTCAAAAAACGACTTGCTTTGGAAAATACTTTTTGCCTTCACGGGAACCCACTTTTATTCATAAAATGACATCAGGTAAGACATTTTTGATTTCATTTAAGGATGCTTCCGTGTTCATCAGTCTTTGATGCTTCTTTGATTGGCGACATTGTGTTCCACATCACCATTCTCAGCATCATAATGCGGGAGAAGTCGGTGTTCACTACTCACATGAAGAGTTTTGGTCGCAAATATTGAACATGTTTGTTCTTTAAGATTGTCGACTCTAACCAGTTTCGGACCCCAAAATCGTGACAGATCCAAGTTTAACACACTTAAGACCTAAGGACAATCTTAGAGGATAATCTTACGTTTGACGTGCTTGGTCGGAAAGGGGCAAAATCGGCTCAAAAACAGGCCGGTTGTCTTTATGTGTGTTCCGGGCCTTGGTTAAATTAAGACATTGATTTTTGCTTTTAATATTTCAAAATAAATAAATATTCATGACTCCATCTAATGGTCGTATAAGAAGGCTCTGCAAAGCTACACAGACTGCTGGTAATGCAATGTGAATTTACTACATGACTTTGTTGCCTCTGCCAAGGAGGCATTGTCTTCGGTCTGTGTGTAGTAGTAGGAATACGTTATTACTTAAATGATTGCCAAGAAATTTTGTATAGAGGTGGTGCATAAGCCAAGGAAGAATTATGCTATTGCATCTGTGCTCGGGTTTATAAACAATTTGGCCTTGGTGGATGTCTAATCTATAGTGTTTGTGAGAGAGCATTTTAACAGTTTTCTCCTTGGCCCATACCGTGCCTCTGTTTCAAGGAAGTTGTGTATGTAGTTTTTTCCATATTCTTGCAAGCGCACAAACAAATACATTAACGTATATAAACATAACATGTTGTCCACTGTTTGGCTCTGGCCGATGTGCTTATTGAATGCTCTTGGTATCTAACTGCATGACTCACTTCATGCACACCTAGGCCAAAATAAGAAACACATGCACATACTAACAAGGATACACATTGCTGGCACCTGCTGTATTTGTGGCAACTAAAAAATGAGTTAGTAGTTCACAGACAGGAAAAAGCCTAATCTTATTTGTCGTACCTATTTTCTCTTACAGTATGTCTCCGCAGGCTTTTTCATCCTTTTTTTTCTTCATGTCTGCGTGTTAGTCTGTCTCTCCTTCTACTTTGCATAATTTGTGTGTTTTAGTGTGCTCATTTTCCCCCACTTCCTGCCTAGAAGATGGAATGTTTGCTCTCAAACAGTTTTCCCTTGTTCCCTGTATGTTCTCTTTTCATTTGATGTTGGCTTTCCATACTTTTAAGTCATGTTCTTTTCATGTTGTTCTAATCTGTTTGGCCTCTCATCTCCCCTGTCTTGCCTCACATTTCCTCTCTGTTCTTGGACGAATGCTGAACTCAGCAGAGCGCCGGCGGTTGTCCAACGCACAATCTCCTTGTTTGGCATCTTGCTGCTCTTTTCATCATCGTCCCAAATTGATGTTTAATTATCCAGCGACGTGCCCTCCCCCACTAACCCTCCAGTTCCCTACTCATCTGTCCACTAACAACCAATCCCGCACCCCGCCGTCAGATCCTCATGGATAGAGGAAAGAATAATTAAACAGAATCAGGGAATATAGTTTGGGTGCAAGAATGGAGGAGAGAAGGAAAGGTGATGAGAGTGGATGGGGATAGGATGAAAGGAAAGATTATGCATGTTAGAGAAGGAATCTACAAGGGGAGGAGAAGATGACAAATTAGCGAGGGATTCAGAAATTAAAGAGGATTTGGATGGTAAACAGGGATCATAGATCCTCTCTCTTAGCACCAACAGCACTCAATAAAAAGTACGCAAATATAACAATCAGTTCTGACCTTTTTCATGTGTTTTCTGAGTTTTAAAAAATAATTGTGTAATGTATATCAATCATCCACCACATAATATATAACAGTTTTTGTGTTTTCCGCGGCTGTTCCAAAAACAACGTTATCTTTTTGACCTTCAGTAATCATGTTCCCAATGTTCTCTAATGGAGCTTTTCCTGGTTATGTTTTAGCATGGAGGGTAATTAATTAATTATCACTGTTCTCTTTTTTCAAATAACGTATTATGCTCATTATGATCCATCAAGGGCTACAGGGAAGCAGTGGTGCCATGCACGTCGACAGTGTTCAGGAAGCGGACTAGCATCCCTCCCATCAACTACTTAAAAGTCCAAAGCCCAAGTACTATTTACTTCTGCCATAAAACTATACTTCTGTATAGTCAAGGCTACAGCAAGAAAGGTCACATTCCATATCAGTTAAGACAATAAATGACTTTCACAAACACAGAACATCAAACAATGATTCTAGTAATCCAGATTATTAAGAATATAATCTACAGTATAACAGTTCTAGGTACGTATACTGTATCTATGTGCCACAATTACTGGATGTGCACCATTCAAAAGGATAATTCCAACTATATAAAACAACTACATTGTGGATCTTGGATATGCCTGTATAGAGAAATATGAATTATTCAGAAATTTGAAAGAAAACAAGTTTAAATGAATATCTCTTAAAACAACAGGGTGGAAAAAGAATGTGAACCCCTTGACTACTTCAAGCATTAATAAGAGTCAGGAGTCAGCCAGCCACAAGTCCAATAGATGAGACAAGTTTTTCCAATCTTTAAGACGCATTGCCCGATGTGGATCATGCCTCGCGTAAAAGAGCTCTCAGAATACCTAGAATTAAGAATCTTAACATTGTATGAAGCTGAAACTGGTCACAAAAGTATCTCCAAAAGCCTTGATTTTCATCAATCCACGGTAAAACACATTTTCTATAAAAGGAGAAAGTGTTGCCTCTCTTCCGAGGAGTGCCTATCCTGTAAAGAAGACTTTAAGGGCACAGCGCAGAGTGAGCAATGAGGTGAGAGTTGCAGCTAAAGGCTTACGGAACTCTCTGGTACATAGCAACATCTCTGTTGGCAAATCTTCAATAATACAATAGACTATAACGCTTATTATTGTCTCTGAATTTATGCTGTTTTTGTCACAGTAGCAGGATTGAGACCAATGACCTTCTGGTCATTAAGACCAGGTTCGTAGGAACTGAGCTACTGCTGTCCAAGATATGAATTACTTGATTTTTATTGCCTTCAGTTTGCGATTCAGGGACTTGATAAAATATTACTGCATCGGAATACAAACGTTGATTGTAAATATTGTACAAAACAAACATACAGGTTCATGTGTGTCTTGTTTATTCTTTAGCACATGAACACAAATGAATCAACATCCAGTCACAGGAAACATGATTCCAGCAGGGATATTGATAATATGTGTTGCAGAAGGCCTTGTATATCATGGAAAGATCTATTCTTTTCCTGTTGGTATGGATATGAAACCTAATACTGGTTGCAATGCTCCTCTTTCTCTCCTTTCGTCTTTTTTTAACACTCCTTCTCATTCCCTTTGCTTGATCGCTCTATTATTCATGCTCTCGTGCGCCAACTCCATTCTTTAGTGTATTCTTTTATAGCCTTTTGTATCCCTTATTCCAAGATCCCCTCTAAAAATAGTCCCGAATTACATTATCATGGTTTTCTCATGATGTGGTTAGCATTCTGCTTTTTCAATCAGGAGAGATTTTTGACATTGATGTGTTATAGTGACTGATAAAAGCTATGACCTTTCCTCTTTTGCTCTTCTTTTAGTAGTTTATTGATTGTTGTTGTTGTTTTTTAAAATGTCTTTGTTAAGAAAATCCGCACCTCATAACCATAACTCAAGTCTATGTAGGGGCCAATTGTGTTGCGTCCACTGCATGAGCCACATGGATCTGCACACAAATTGACGTGGAGTGTAGCAAGTTCAAATAAGCATGGTCTTCTCAGTGCTTCTGTTGTCCCTTTCTTGTTTATGATTAAATACAATTAATTATAACATGTTTTACATTGGGCGGCACGGTGGACGACTGGTTAGACCGTCAGCCTCACAGTTCTGAGGACCCGGGTTCAATCCCCGGCCCCGCCTGCGTGGGTTTTCTCCGGGCACTCCGGTTTCCTCCCACATCCCAAAAACATGCATTAATTGGAGACTCTAAAATTGCCCGTAGGTGTGACTGTGAGTGCGAATGGTTGTTTGTATGTGCCCTCCGATTGGCTGGCAACCAGTTCAGGGTGTACCCTGCCTCCTGCCCGATGGCAGCTGGGATAGGCTCCAGCACGCCCGCGACCCGAGTGAGGAGAAGCGGCTCAGAAAATGGATGGATGGATGTTTTACATTGATGTGATTATTCCCCTATAAAATAGAAGCTCATAGCATATAGGGTTAGTTCTTACTTCCCATTTTCTAGCATGTACAGGAAGTGATGTATTCTGAACATCCAACAGGACTCATCCACATAAAACATGAAATTAAATATTAAAAGTAACATTTACAGTGCCTAGGAGGTAAGACAAGATTTGACCCCCTACATTCCCTCTCCTTAATTATTTATATCGGTTTCAGTCCAAATCCATTGTTGCCTATTATTTTTAATCCATTTGACCCTGATGCCTCATAACAAAAGACCTCTATGTTTGAATCAGTGTGGTGGACTCAAGCATCTCTGTCTGGATTTGCTACATTGACTTTTATACTGGGAAAAAAATAATTGTTAACTGGTTTCACACAGGGCGGCACGGTGGCCGACTGGTTAGAGCGTCAGCCTCACAGTTCTGAGGACCTGGGTTCAATCCCCGGCCCCACCTGTGGGGAGTTTGCATGTTCTCCCCGTGCCTGTGTGGGTTTTCTCCGGGCACTCCGGTTTCCTCCCACATCTCCAAAACATGCATGAATTGGAGACTCTAAATTGCCCGTAGGTGTGAATGTGAGTGCAAATGGTTGTTTGTTTGTATGTGCCCTGCGATTGGCTGGCAACCAGTTCAGGGTGTACCCCGCCTCCTGCCCAATGACAGCTGGGATAGGCTCCAGCACGCCCGCGACCCTAGTGAGGAGAAGCGGCTCAGAAAATGGATGGATGGATGGTTTCACACAATTGCATTTTGTTAGATGACAATAAATATAAAGGTAGTCCAACAAAATATAAACATGTGAAACTGATTAATAAAATAAACCCTGTTTTTCTTTACAGTTACTCTCAATACATAGGACGTTTCACCCTTTACTTTTACCATATATCTTTTTTTTCAATCCAGTCTTTGTTTCAGTTGAATGTTAAGTAGTGTAGGTGGTACGCTGGCTGACTGGTTAGTACATCTGCATCAAATCCGGCCTCGTCTGTGTGGAGTTTGCATGTTCTCCCCATGCCTGCGTGAGTTTTCTCCGGGTCCTCCGGTTTCCTCCCACATCCCCAAAAACATGCACGGTTGGTTAATTGAAAACTCTAAACTGCCCTGTGTGAATTTGAGTACAAATGGTTGTTTGTTTATATGGGTCCTGCGATTGGCTGGCGACCAGTTCAGGGTGTACCTCGCCTTAGCTGGGGTAGGCTCCAGCATGATCGCGAGTATAGTGAGGATAAGCGGTATGGAAAATGGATGGATGGATGGGTTAAGTAGTCTTTTATTGTTCCCATATGTTCATTAAAAATACTTTTAAAGCATTTGGCACTTGTCCCTATCTATCTGTATTACTTGCAATTACTTCAAAGACGCACTTCACAGTCATTCTTTTTAAGTTCCATAATATATACATGCTAAGCTGAGGGAAAAGGGTGATGCAAAATAGTGGTGACAGGAAGGAGAAGGATGAATAAAAGCAAAAGGAGTTGGGAAATAATGAAGGAATGTTGAAAGGCAAAAGCAAAGATGAAACAGGGGTGAGGGGATGTGGGGAAAGGGCAAGGAGGAAAATACAGGTGGAAGAAGATTGAAAGCTAGACATTAAAATGCAAAACAAACGGAGTGGAAGGTAGGATGGTGGAGGGCTAGAAAATGCCTCATTAAGAGGAAGGACCCTTGCTCACCTCCATGGAGAGAAGCTTTTGTCAGGAGTCCTCACAAAGGGTCTAGATGAAAGCGCTTTTAAGACAGAGGTGGGGCACCAACTGCCCAAGATGAAAACATGTTTTCACTCGTACTTCATTCATTGATGGAGTTCTGAAAAGAGAAGAATGCTAGTGAATGCTGATACTAAAAGTTAAGTGATCATGTCATCATGACATGTTCAGTCATTGGCGTTTGAATTTGGAACTTTGCGCCCCCTTGTGACGTCGCCCTCCGTGGAAGAGATGCGAGAAGAGATGGTGTGTGTGTGGTGGCGGGAAGAAGAGGAGGAGAAACGAGCAAAGGATGCAGCTATAAAGAATGCTTCATCCTTTACGACTACAGTATGTTGTTATTTTATGAGGGTGGGGGTTTTCAACTCGAAATGGTTGCTCACCTCTCTCGTAGCATAGTGCTTTGTAATGTGCTTTGTATCATCAGCCTCTCGCCAAGAAAACTTGAGCGATTGCTTCAGATATATATTTTTTTATTTTGCTTCAAATGAACTGACATTAGATAGAAAAGTACGAGTACGATACTGCATATTTAAAAAAATAAATAAATAAAAGGTGGGGAGTGGTTTACGATCATATCTAGTAACTTGTCACATGTTCATTAGGCTATTGCAAAGACGACGAATCCCTAACTTTACAAATGAACTTTGTAATCTCATGGTATGAGCATGTGGAAAGCTTAGAAAATGTGTACATATACTATATAAAGTTACTGCAGATCAACTCATACAACTTCCTGACAGTCACTCTTTCAATAACTTGAAAGATATGCCTGTGAAATTCCAGGCCACAGCGCTGCTGCTCAGAAATGGAAGATTAGCCAGTTTCTAATCCTGGGTGCGTCCATCTACTTTCTCATTTTCTGCTGCGGGGCCATACTGGGAAACAAATGAAACCCTGTTTGACCCAGATTAGCCAGACATAAATAGAACAAGAACGCCCTTGTAGCTTTGAGTTGGAAGAGTTCAGTAATTAAAGAATATTAATACTTTCAACAATTGATACCATTAATGTCATTTAGCTTGAACGGAAATGTATAAATACTGAGTAGCAGAAAAAGATTCTAGAGTTTACAGTAGTACCCCACGAGCGACTCTGTGATTAAAAATAAGGAACATTTGATTGTATATCATTCAAAAGCAGAAGCAATTTCTGATGCATTTCACTTTCATTTTGAAGACTGGTCCACATCTTTAATCCACGTAGTGTTCATACGTAGGATGAACTGACCTGCACTGCACCAAAGTATATTTACATTCAGACCGAGACCACCTCTTTCAGCCTAGGTCTACCTGATTGGAGTGTACCAAAGTTTGGATGATTGTGTTCACACTTGGCCGAACTTAACTGCACAATCATTACCAGCGCACTTGAGTTTTTTTACGTAATGAAACCACGTGACTATACCCTTACTCAACGACCACAGTTGCATTAGTTGTCTTGTGATGGGCAATCAGTTGGCTTTTTCTTGGAAAGAAATGTTCATTTGCTCTCAGCTATGTCAGATTAGCTCCTTTATTATCACCAGGTGTCTTGCTTTGACAGAAGACTAATTCTATTTTCATCTGTTTACTAATTGTGACCAATCAAGTGTTGCCGATAACCCTCTGTGAATGTAATGGAACAATTGTCCGCGTATGATTAAAGCAAAGAGAGATATTACTGACATTGATCTAACAATTTAATTCAGCTGGAGTTTTTTCAGCAACAAGACACCATAAGGCTGTTTAATGAATTGCTGGCTCAGTTTAGCTTTTAAAATAGGACAGTATTGAATGAAACACATGCTTTTCTTGAGCTCCTAAAACTTGCAGTGTCTATCGGGCACAACTTGTCATTGAACTCTAACGTCTATTTCAGCCTTTACAAGACTTTTTAAGCCATTAACAAGCATCAGCCTCAGACGCACTCTCTCCCCCTATGGCCCACTTAGATTGATGTAAAATTAGGCTTTAATCCACCAGCTGAACTAAATACGCTCCCCCCCAGTGTCAACACTGCTCATTCGACCAAATGTTATCCTTCTGCGTTCATTTCCTATCTTTTTGTGATTCTAGAGCTGCTCCATATCTCGATCCAGATTCTCATTATTTATTTCTGTGGGTCATGTTTTATAAATTTCTGTTTATTTAACAAGTTGTCCCCACTTGCCATACTTCATTTTAAATTAGTCCATTCTCCTCTGCATCATTTTCTCTCTCTGGCACTACCGTATACTCTCCGTGCTTGATGGCCCATGAGCAGTTTGTGGATCGATTGCGTTGATAAATGGGAGACAATCTGACAGAGGCTTTTGAAAATATAACCTATTAAAGCTGGTTTAGGAGCGTCCGCTCATGTAGGCCAAAATGACAAACGGACAGGCATTAACAGACACAAATACATGTCAGTTTGGAGAAGCAAGCATTGCTGTTTGGATGTACAGCTGTGGAATCAAGGAGATATACAGTAGCAGCAGCTTCGAGTAAAAAACATTACCCCGTGATCACCATGGAGATTGGCTATTTGAGTCTTTATTCTTTATTAAAAGTACAGTTATTAATGTGGTTTATATATGCATTGAGAGCGAGGTGGAGAGATGTTGTCCATGTAGATTTATCAGAAAGAAAAAAAAAATACTACCTTTGTCCTATTTACAAGCACCTCACATTATTTCTGCCGTCTGGTCTTTCAAGGTCGCAGAATTAGCAACACGGCCTTCTGTTGCTTGAAGCGGGCTGTGGGAAAAATTACTCACAAAGTGAACTGGACGTGCAGAGGAAGACAGGGGCACTAACGATTGAGGTAGCGGTAGAGACATTGCCTCAGTATTGGTTGCAATTACAGCATCAAGTGGTTGTGTTTTATCGTAACATATCTTCCATATATGATGTCCTTGGGATGGTTTATTTACCACCATGTAAAATTCAAACACTCAAGAATCGAGGTTCAAAAGCAAAACCTTTGAGGGTTCCAGCCCAATTTCATTATAACACTAAAGTTCCAATGATGAAGTCAGAAGTGGAATTGAAGGCTGCTTCTTTAGTTCTTCTATTGGGCCTTCAGTCCAACCTCCGTGAGTTCGCATTACATGGATGACTTGTATTGAATACCATTTTCCTCGATTCCTCATTGTTGTCAATTGCACATTTTTGGGATGTGACTTTCTACAGGTATGTGATTTGGTATAATTGCCTTTACGGTTGGAGACAGGCACTAAATGTTGCTTTGGTTGGGGAAAATTAGGCCTCTATAGCCCTCTGTCCCCCAGTTTAGAATTTTTTCATAAGTGACAGGAACACTGGATTATAGGGGCATGCAGAGACCTTTGGAGGGACAGGTGCTCAAAGTAAAAAAGGGAGCCCATAGAAGAAGAGTTTGAAACACTTTACAGTAACATAACTATGAAATTGTAAAACTCACTTTTCATATAGCTGAAGTGATCTGCCCGCTGCTGTCTTATTACACGGCACAGGAGATGTTTGCGTAGCCCCAGACATGAAATGGGGGGGGGGGGGGGGGGGGGGGGGATAGCTCAATTGTGGCCACAATATACTTTAGATAGAACGTGCACACAATATGGTCATTCGTGGCCACAAAGTAGCAGTGACTCCGTACAGTAGTACTCACTACATGATTGTATTTTATTTTAGACTGGGCATAAGCTACAAAGACATTCTGAAAAACCTGGCATTGCAGGCTATCGATGGGAACAGAATGAGAAACGACACATACTTGAAGGAAATTGGGTATTGCAGTTTCTACCGAAGGTGTATGCCATTGGCCTTTCTTTTTTTTTTTAATGGGAATTTATATTATTATACCTACAAATTAGTATTTTTGTGTGGACCTTATACCTATTATTGCCACTAATTAAACCACAAACTTTTAATACCATCTCAACCTTGAAAGTACTCGCACTGAACTATTAAATATACCTTAAATAAACCTATTACACAACCCCAGGTTAACACACCTTTAATATGACAGATGTTATGCTTAAGTCAGATGGTGTCCTAGTGCTTGTAACATAGAGTATTGACAGCGAAAACTGTTATGACATCTGACCTATAGACTGAAAATGCTTAATGCGCTGCCAAGGATGAGGTCCAGTGCGTCTCAGGAAGACTGTTTCTTCCTCTTACCACAGCCCTTCTTCCTTCTTATTCACACACTCGCCATGTCAAATGCATAGAACCTAATTGATTCCTTAATTAGTTTTGTCTTTACCAGTTTTTTTATGATGGATTACATACATTTTATTGCACGCACACATTCAAAAAAAATAAAAAAATACGGGGAAACCGGCAAGTGTTCCGGCACTCAACGCGCCCCACTGCACACCCCCGTTGGAAGAACAGGGATAAATTAAAACATGGTGTTGTGATTGCAATTTGTGTACAACCGGAATTTGCATATCAAAGACCCTATTGGGAGAATTTATGTGGCGTGTGATATCTGCTCACTTCCAGCTAATATGTATTCAAGCTGTGCAACGTTCCATTGTTTATAAATGCACAATTGATTTCAAATATTTGCAGAGATAGGATCTGCTTGCTAAAGCCAACATAAATCTGGAATTGTGTAAATACACTTTTTGCATTGCCTTTTTTACTGTAAATACAAGTATTTTTGACTTATTTTCACATTTAATTTTAGAAAAAGGAAGCATCTACAACGGTTGGATCTTTGGAACGCCTTTTTTTTTTTTTTTTTAAAGAAATTCATAACTTCTCCCTGCCAGTCGACATTACAAGCAGAGATGAACGGCAGAAGAGGCAGACAGAGATAATAGCAGACATTTGTTCTCCAGTCAGTACAAGCAGAATTGACAAACCAAAAAACATACAGCAGGCTACACACTCCATTGTCATTGGGCTCAGATCTATGCTAATGAAAATTGCTGCAGAATACACACATTCACTGTTGAAAAATGTGACCTAAACAATGAGAACACCACAGATAGAAGACAATTTAATTTTTTTCTCAGAGTTATGACTCTTTTAACTGCATCTGAGTATGGCCATACATGGGCCTTTCTTAATGGTACCTTTATTTGATTAAAATCCCACCTCTGCCATAATTTGGCGCAGCTCTGAACGAGTGTGGAGGGGCCCCAGGTTTGATTGTCCAGAAAGGCAAATGGATAAGTGTTCCCTCTGTAGACGTAAAGCTAGAACCTAACAAGCTATCATTAACAGTTTGTTCCAGTTGTAGTGCCACTAATCCCACTAATCTCCTGTTTCCAAAGAAAAGTAAAAATAGTACACATATACAGGATACACGATTCTCAACGAACTGGTTCAATGTTTTTTTTAACTTTTTTTTTTGTTAGGAAGTACAGATTCTGACTACAAATTGTGGGTGTTGCAATTCTGAATTCCTATGGGTGCTTCCAGATCCATATGGATAGTTTTGAGCTTTTTGTGAAGTGTATGATACATTTTTAGGAATTGATAGTAAACATTTATTCCAAACAGTGGTAGAAAACCTTGATGTGGTGTGAAAGCTGTCGTAGTAGATCACACAGCCAACAGAGTAATTTAGTCAGTGCATTCTTTAAAACGAGAAGATGGCACAAAAAGATTTCTGAATGGAACAAATTTATAATTGATAGCATTTCCCTTATGGATAATTAGATACAAAATGTCCTAATGATGCAAGCCTTTTAACCAAATGGTTAGATTTAAAGTTCCTTGGGGGATGAATTAGTGCAGCAAGGCTATGAAAGTGTTCAGATTAGTGACAATGGTGCAGCCAAAAATACTTGAAAATCACACATCATGTTATCACTGAAAATTTTAAAGATTAAACAATGCAATTAAAAGGTTAATAAAAGTTCAGCTCATATTTGAAGTTGTCATGCAATGAGGATTTATTAGTCTCAAACAAACTTTAATAATAAATAAATATTTTTTTTCAATTTTTTATATATATATATATATATATATCTTTATATATATATATGTATATACACATGTTGTCATGTAAATATGTGAGTTAAATGGCAAGAGCACCTGAAACAACAATGCCAGGTGATTGAACACATTTTTTAGACATCACATAATGCATGGCATCGTTTTTGTCAGATTGGCTTCTGTAATGACATCTTCGTTCCATGAATGAGACAATTATGCACAAGGTTAGAGCTCAGTTATTTGATGTGATGAATGTAACTATCCTACTGTCAGTTAAAATGCCTAATCTCACACATGCACACACACACTCACGTGCACACACACGCACACACGGTTTGGTTATTTAATGTCCTTGTGAGCAGTGTGCCAATGGGGAAAACTGTCACTTTAATTTAATGCAGTATTCCCCATTATCCCAGCTTGCTAATTGACTCTGTCAGACTCTTCAGCTTGACAGAAACTGACATTTTCCGCTGTGTGCTTATGTCTGTCACAATGTATGTGTGCGTTCATGGTGTGCATGTTCCTGCCCATTATTTACTTAAGAGCCATGTGAACCTCTGTGAGAGAATTGACATGTTAAAATCAATTAAACGGTGTAAAGTGTGACTTTGAGTCCCTTTTGTAGCCTGTTTTGTCCTTGGCTTCTTTTAAGTAATCAATCATTCTGCATTTTGTTTTCTGTTGGTGCACGTTTGTGTGTGTGTGTGTGTACGCGCACGTGCTTATGTGCGTGTGTCTGTGTAATTTCCTGTGAATCTCTTATGGCTTTATCATTTAAATTATACTTCACACACTCACAAACACATTAACCAGCACAAATCCAAAACATCCCTGGAACCAATTGATTGACAGATTTATTGGTGATTTGTGGGCACATTGGCATGTTTCAAGCTAACTCGGCAGATTTTAAAGGGAAATGATGCGTGTTTACACACCCACTTGAAGCAGAGGAGCAAGATTAGCATCTTGCTATTCTTTTTTTTAATATTTTGACCTTGTGATTAATGCATGCCGGTATCTTAATGTGCCAATATGTGCTCAACCTTCTGTCTGCTGTTTGATGCTGGGCACCTGCTGCTGCAAGAAATGAGGTTGAAACTAACCAAATGTCTCAGAAAAGGAAGGTGGAACCAAAAATCTTTTTTTAGCAATCACGTAGGAACAGAGCAGCAGAGAAATTAGAGCACATGGGGGGGAATGACTGATGCAGATGTGACGCACTGTGATGTAATTTGGAACGGCTTTAGATGAGTCAACGGCTCATTTTTCTTGTACTGATGCCAAAATGGTTAATTTTGGCCGGTAAAGTGCCTTGATATTTAACAAGGTATGAACTTTTCAACTCACTGTACGGGTTGTAAGTTTTTACCAGGAATCAATCCAAATTTCAAGAGGACAGGACGTAGCGCTTGAGAAATCTAACAACTTCTCTGACACATCTTCAATAAAATATGCATTTGTTCCAAAAATATACTTTTTGTTTGCCTTCATCAATCGTTGCCGTGATGTCTATCAATGCACCTCGAACAGCATCATTTTTATTTTATTACACGCCAGCAGCTGATGTATTGCTTTCACTCCACTTAAGAAACTCCAGGCCAACGAGGCTTTCTTTTCAAACCATAAGAGATTGACAGTGATGTAACTGCACACAAACAAACACGCACGCATACACACACCTTCCTCAACAAACACATTTTGTTACCATCCAACAAAATCTTTCAGATGTTTATCCTAGCCTTCTCGTCTTGGCTCATCTTAAATTATTAGCATGGATGGGTTGTTGAGGCATGTTTGCCATCGTAAAAAACCGTCTTCATTAAATAGGAAACAACACTGTATTTACAAAATGGCACATTCTCTTTAAAAATACATACAAGAAATGAAAGCTAAATGGTTGTGCCATGTTGTTGTTTTTTTTCATCGCATAAGGCATGACCTAAAACATGACACAAGAGCCCTTTGGTTATAGAACATTATAGATAACCAATACATGGGCTTGGTGAGCTATTTGTAAATAAATAGTATCCAGACCACACAACAACCTCTCAGTCTTGTCCAGAGAGGGCCACATGTCAGTCAGTATTTTTAATTTTTTTCTGTTTGTGATTGTGTCCTCTCTCAGTCTATTTCTCCGTATTAGAGTGGATCTGCCCACCTGTTCATTTATCTTCCGGCAGTCACTGTAACCACCCACCAACCTTCCAATTCCCATGAATCTCAGTCTGGCTCTCCCAACATGATAGTATGCACAAAGAACCTACTTCAGACCCAACTAATCTCACAGTAATCTCTGAACAGATTATCTGTTCCTGTTTTCTCAGGGAAGGAATGGAAGGGAATACAGATGGTGAGCAAAGAGAGCAATTCGAATTCCAGCCGTGATTTATTTCCCCACAGACACTTTTTATGACAGTGGCGAAAGGGGCCTGAACATTAATGAAGACTGGCAGTAGCCTCCTGTCCTGCAGCAGACAAACCATTCTCTAACTAGACAGCCACTCAATAGAGCACAGACCTCCACCAAGGTGGAAAAATTGTGGTCTACACAGAAAATAATGAAACCTCCAAAGTCGAACACGATGGGTTGTGTGGTGCCGGTTGATTTTTTGTTGTTGTTCTAATTTCAAGCAAAACATGTCAAAACATGCTATTGTTTTGTTGTTGTTGTTGTTGTTTTTTGCTTTTATGTCATACACCTCTAGATCCAGTTTGTCCCAATTTTACATTATTTCAAGTGTTTATTCCATACAGTAAACTATGTGAGTCCCAAGATGCACATTTCTGGAAAAACAATGAGTCCCAGCCCTGGAACAACAATGAATCCTTGCAATTTATCATCACGGAATACAGATACAGTAATCCTACGCTATATCACGGTTCTTGCTTTGCTTGTCCCGCTATATTGCAGATTTTTATAACAGTTATTACTGTAGTGGAACGGTGACCGACTGGTTAGCATATCTGCCTCACAGTTCTGAGGACCCGGGTTCAAATCCTGCCTCGTCTGTGTGAAGTTTCCGTGTACTTGTGTGGGTTTTCTCTGGGTACTCCGGTTCCCTCCCACATCCCCAAAAATTGTATGGTAGGTTATTACAAGGTTATAATTCATTGTTAGGGATAAAATTCATTTAAAATTTGGCCAATAAATTATTTGTGCATACTGTAAGTGTATAAGTGATGACCTCTTTTCTTTGATATATACAAGCAGTACACCAAAGTCAATTAGAATTCATAATAGCGCTATCTCCAGAATAGCATTTAACCTAAGGTTAATACTATGTTGAAATTCCCTTTTTTTATTCTTTCACAAAGAACCCTAGTGTGATCTCAATCACCAGGATAAGTCATTGGTAAATCCTGTATCTCGCTATTATTAGACCAGATTACTTATATATTTATCTATGAATTTTAAACGTTGAGGATTGTTTTTGAAGACAATATTAACACTCGGGATTAGTGCTGACTTGATCTCATTCCGACAATCCTTTGTACGTTATCCTCAGTGAGAGTGCACGTCGTGCATTTCTAAATCATATCTCTACCAGAGGGCTGTATTATTGTTTTTTTCCCCTTATTTCTGCTCATCTAATTTTCAGCTACAGTGTTAAAAGTTAAGCTATGCCTTTCTCTAGTTAAAATATTTGTAGGCTTTGTAAATAAATGACTGGCAAGAAGATTGAATTAAACTTAATTTAATTTGTGCAGCTCCATCATATCTTGCCACCCAGCCAATGTGAAATACTTTATATTGCATGTCAGCCCTCTCTGACCTCCATTCATGCGGTCATGTTATGTTTGACTGCAACCTAACATAGAGGGATGTTATTGCCTTGCTGCCGAGAGGACACATACAGCCATTCCCCTGCTTCGTTATACCTGTTTTGTGAAAATCTGCTCTACCTCTTACTATTTTTGTAAACTTTTGTCCAACAAAATTACTGAAATCAGAAATGACATTCATACAGTAAGAAATGCAATATATATATTTTCAGATTGTTAGAACATTCATTTATAAAACGGTAAGAAGTCATACGACATTTTCACGTTGTAAAAAAAAAGCTGTGGTATGAGAATTACATTGAAAGATCAGCTGCAATGAGTACAATTTTCACTGTTAAAACACAAGAGAATCAGAACATTAAAATTCATCTTCATGCATCATTTTGGGAACAAAATAATGTACAATAGATTGGTAAATTAGATAACCACTGCATACATACTAGATTTGGGACACGCTTTCACAATTTGTGAATTTTGGGATTTTCCATCATTAACTGTCAACACTGCCGATCCAAACAACCAATGAAAAGACAGCTAATTATGCTGTGAGATTTACACCTTATGTACTTAAAACAACGCCATAGCCTGGTTTTCACTCAACTATCACAACTTGTGTGCAAATTGGCAGAGGCGGGCACACCTGAAAGAGCAGTACAACGGCCGTTCAATTGATGCAGTGTGACAAAAGCGTTTTAATTCTATTTAATTATGTTTTTATGAAGTATAATATTATGCAGTGCTATTTGACCTTCTTAAAATACTCCTTCCGACATGTTTTGTTGTATTTTGAGGGTGAAGGCTGGAACGGATTAATGGTATTTGTATTCATTTCAATGGGAAATGAAGATTTGAGATGTGTTTTGCGTTATGAGTGCGCAGAACAAATTAACCTTGAACCTCAAGGCACCATTGTACATATATTTCAAATTAATTAATTTAGTTCTCTATGCTGAATGTGCGCGAAGACAACATTTTCTCTTATGGTGCAAATGCTCCTGCCACACTGGAATACGATACATTTATTTGGCCTCAGTCCATTTGGTGGTCGACTTGGGATTGGTACAGTCGCTCCGACATGATTGCAGTAATGCTCATATCATACATTATATCATGACATGTAACTGTGCCTAAGAGTTATGTTAGTGCAGGCCAGTGGGTTCCAGAGGAAAACCTGGAACATTGTATGGGACAACTGGCAAGTGTGTGTGTGTGTATGTGTTTTCTCAACTATGTATTCATCCGTATACTGTATGTATGGTAGATAGTTCTTTCAAAATAACAAACAGTTGCTCGAATATGGAAATATATACAGTAGTTACATTTGGAAAAATATAGCGAAATATCGTAGCATGACATACTCTGATTCTTAGCCTGAGTGAATAATAGTATCAATACCTTTTACAACTTTTTGGGGAACTTTTTTTCCACGATATTTGTTTGAGGAATCAGTATCCCAACTCAGCAATGTGTGCATCTTTATCCAAAATAACCTCCATTTGTAGGGATTTCAATTCACCAGGACCCCCACAGAGTGCCTCTCAAGCATGTCTAGGCCCTGTTGTGTTTTAGGGAGATGTGTGTGCGAGTTTGGTATCTTCTATTCTTCTGTGTGCCAAAAAACTCGCTGGCTTTTCGAAATGCAAAGCAGCAATAAGCTTAACTCAAAGGCTCCTGTGGACTGCCAGGCTCCAAAATGTGTCACGGAATCGAGCTCAGTCGGCAGATGTGGGCATGTCAATTTCAAAGCTTTAAGACTTTTTTTTTTTCCCACCATGCATCTCCCTTAATCATGCGGTAAGGTATGATGGTTAAATAGTAGTCATAACGGACAACTCGGAACTTAGCCGGGCTTTGTGTCAAGTTTTGGATTTGTGTTGTTCATCCAAGTCTGCTGTCTGTCCGGGGCACATTATGAAAGAAGTAAAGGCAATGCCCATTATTAGTTTCTTCAGAGTGGATTTGAAAGGTTGACAGACAACATGATTTTATTACACTGCATTTATATAGCACATAATATGGAAAATTGACTTTTTTAATTGCTTGTATACAAATATTTGGGTCTCTGGAATACCTCCCCGCCCATCACGTGTGGTCATTACATAACCAAATCAATCTTTTGTGCATTGCCTACTGTTGAAAACGTGGCTGTTAGTAGGTGGAATTGTGGGAAATTTACAGTTGCCGACGGGACAAATGGGTTGTCAACGGCCAAATGCTGCAAACACAGGAATGATGCAAAACCCAAAACACACAAACACAAGACAAATGCAACAGGAAAACGCTGCAAGAGAAAAATGCTGCAATAACAAAGTGGAATGAAAAACTGACAAAAAAAGCAAAAGAAAAATACTGCGAATACCCAAAACACACAAAACTCCCCCAAAAAGCGGCAAGAGAGAAATGCTGCAAATTCGCGCCACAAGACGGAAGCGTGCAAGGCCACTAGGGGGCGACCTGAGGGATGGACCCACAGATGTGGGTATTCCATAGATACTGTATTGTATTCCATCCCAAAATGGATAAATCTCTCTTTTTCTATATTGAAGGATAGGCTATGCAGTTGCACTATTGTTGTATTTTTTTCAATTGTGTTTTGGTTCACTCATTTCACTTTTTGTATTGCCTTCTGTATTCATTTTGAACATTTTGCTCAAGTCATCAAATATGTTTTTTTGTCAAACCAAAGGCTTAAAAGTGGACTTTTTTTGTATGCAGTTTTATGTACAGTACTCTCAATGACCAAAAGTGTTGTTTTGCTCAGTGTGGCCTAAATAACTTTCCAAAGACGTCCCTTCATGGTTTCCAAGTGCTGAGACTTTCCTTGAAGGACTTTGAATAGAGCCCAAAAGGAAGGGGGACGTTCTCCCGAATCAAGACGACTACACTGAATTATTAATTTCAGGAACAATATTTTCAGAATTAAAATTAAAGCTTGCTTCCCTTCGGTAACCGCGCAAATGATAGTGACCTGACAATGATCTTCCTACATTTGTACTAGTTTCTTTTTTTCTTTAGCAGTTAATTATTTAGATAAACAAACGTCACTTAATTTTGGTTGCTGACATCCTGTTTTGAGATCTTATTCTTTGCTCATAATGGTGCAGCATGTTGAATGGGCAAAAATGGTCTGTTGTAACGACTTTGCCATCACACCTTTGCCCTATACTGTCCTGGCCTGCTTGCACTGGATGAATAATTGGCACATTAATATTTTAAAAACAGCCGGAGAGCATTAACATAAATATTCTCTTGACGTTCTGCTTACATCAACAGTCACAACCCGGGGCTCTGAATGTAGCGCAGCATGACATCTAGTGCGTGTGTGTGTGTGTGTACGTGTATGTGTGTGTGTGTGTGTGTGTGTGTGTGCGTGTGTGTGTGTGTGTGTGTCAGGATTTTGAGAGCCCAAGAGCTGATTGATGGACAGTATTTACTAACAAAGCTGTCTCCCATCAAGCAACCTAACTGAATGCAGATAGCCTGAAAAGGTCAGGCTCATGCACAGACATAGCTGGGCATGTGCATTAACATGCAGTGAGAAAGGAAATGTCAGCCACTCTCTCCACTTGAACACGCAGCCTCATGATTTGGCAGTACTGTCCCCCTGTGATGTTGGGTTGTAACGAGGGTGCCTAACGAACCTGTCGCTGTTCTCGCAAGGCAATAATGATGCACTATCAGAGTGAAGCCGCTGATAGCAGATTAGCATCTGTGAATGTCATTTGTGACCTCACACTCAGACCAACCGTTAAATCCCCTAGAAGGATTTTGTATAATATTAAAAAGACCAGTGTGACCAGTGTGTAACTTAAATGTGCTTATCTAACATAGCCACCACCAGTTGCCCACCTGTGATTTACGTTCGTTGGCTCCCTCCTCAGCTCGTCTTGTTCATTTTCTGATTCTGATTGGATAGATCTTACTTTTTTATAGATGGCATCATTTTGTGTACAGCTGTATCATATGTAGTTTAAAATGTTTGATTGCAAGATAAATTACTACTTTGATAACATGCTTCAATAAAGATGTTACCTGAAATGTTGGTATTGTGTCAATATTGAAGAGTTAACATTGGCACAAACGTTATGGTCCACTGTGCCATGAGCAAAAAGGTTTCTGATCAATGGTTCAGACATTGTTGTGGTGAGGTAGATGAAGAAATGAAATCCACCCCCTTGTATGTTCTCCTTAACAGTTGGTAACGGTTGGGAAATGTCTTCCATTTGATAGATCCCAGAAAGTGGCGTGGAGTTTCAGAGGACAAAAAGGAAAGAGCAAAGAAAGCTGTATTATGTTACAATTTGGCTCATTTGGTACATCACAAAACATCAGAGGTCAAACACTGAAATGTTTAGGGTGAAAAGAAAATAGAAGTAGCTTTGTATTACCAAGTTGTGATTTAACTTTTCTAGATGGACACTACCATATATCCTTCTTTACTTTAGGCTCTTCCCTAATATGAAATTAAACATACCATAACCCATTTATAATTTATTTGGTGAAACCAATTCAGGGATGATGAAGTGGAAGGACATTTTGAATAATTTCCCCTGTATTATATATCCCTCATTTACAACACAAAAATTGTCTTTGAGAAAATGGCTTCAAGGGTGGAAGTAATTGAGACAAATGGAAGGCAGTGAAAATTCTTACAAATGAGAAGGCGTAGAATTTTTTTTATTCAAACATAGAATTATAAATTGAATGAAGTTAACTGACATTTCATTTAAAAGGGCTGCTGTGATAATCTGCTCGGCTGTGTGAATTCTTAGTGCCATCATTTATAAATCCTTAAATGGCCTTTTTTTGTTCCGTATGATTAACTGCAATATTAAGGCACATACAGTCTAACAAAGTTGGCACATGATAGTTTTTATCCTTTTCATGAGCACACAAGGAGCGTCACTCATTTAGAATGACTATATAATAATATTCACGATTGTTTTTTTCCCCTTCAACCCATTTCCCTCCACCGGTCAGCTCTATTTTTGTTGCACAAAACGTACCATACATGTTTAATAACACACATATTTTAGGATTGTTTTGTTTAAGATTATGTTCACACATCACTTGTCTTTGCTGGGTTTCATGCGATATGCGTGCAGAGTTTAACACACACATCATATACAGTGTTGCATTGTTAAAGCTGTGTGGTTAGTTCCACCAGACAGTGACAAGAATGGTGTAGTTTATAAACATCTTGGTCAGCATAATTTGCTCGCATATAACTAAAAGATTAGTATCAAATCGGGTTGAACTTGAAGCTATTTGCATTTTCAGGACAGTGGGGGACAATAGAAAGCTTGACTTGTGAATTGTGACAGTCTTTTCAATTTCAACAATAAGATCATTTATTGATTTCAATATTCAGTTTTGTGTTTTTCACTGTGTGGGCTCACAATAGGTTGATGTGAGTGCCCGTGCCGACTGTGCTTGTGGGTGTGACGATGACCGAAGAGGAATTGAATGCTTGTGTAGCATTTTAGAAGTGGCACAATAACCATTTGCCAGTTGAAATCGCTGTTGTGTCTATGAATTGCAAGCAACAAGGAAAGGCATCGATAAATTGTGTGTGTGCGTGTGTGTATCGTGGTTTGAACCCATTAACTGAATCAGGATCCAGTATGATTGCAGTGTTAAATGGGTTCACCCAAGTGTTTCTGCTTGGGCTCGCAGCCCTTGTCCTTTCCAAAGACACACTTATGCAAGATGCAGAACTCTTTCAGTCATTATAAATGTTTAATGATTAGAAATGTATTAAACCTTACAAATTAGTACTGTATCTAATGCTACGTACCATTAGATGTGCATTAAAGGTAGTGTTATGTAGCTGTATGTCTGGGAATGAATTCACTAAATGATATACTTACAGTTTTCTACATAAGATTGTGCACATGCACAAATTCCAGTAGAAACACACTCGCGGGACTCCTGCTACAACACACTGCAAAAAAACAAGGCAGCGTTAAAAAAATAAAAAAATATAAATACTATGGAAATGAACTGTATGACGGCTGTTGCAAGTAAGTGAGATAATTTTGAGTTCGTTACAATTGAGGTGACTGGATGGAGTTGTACTTCTATCTCTTATTCAGTATTTATTTTACATTCAGAAGCACATTCAACAGAAAGCAATTTGTATGAGTTATGTAAAACACAATATAAACTATAGACAAAAGTCTACAGTTTTGTGAGATATGTATTTGGTCTGGTGAGTTATGCATAGTGCCAAATCTAGTTTACTTTTTATTAAATCTGATCTGTAATCAGTTTTTTAGGTTCCATTTTCCATTATATACAGTGTATTGCGAATGCATTTTGGACTGATTACCCTATGACATTAACTTACAGATATTTATTTAATATGAACATCACATACAAGTGGCTACTTAAGAAATCAGATCAAATTATTAAATCAGGTCGAACAAAGTCAGAAAAAGCCCTCTGGGCTGACCATATTATGCAATACTGTACATTACCACCATGTTCCGATCTTTTATAAAGGTAACTTCTGTAAATATTCTGAAAACTTCAGCACTTTTAAAATACATTTAGCTATTGAATGCAGAAATTGGTTTTGTGATTATGTGAGCGATGTGTTGGACTGCAAGAAATAGATTAGAAGCTCACTTGCACTTTACAGATTTCACAAAAACAGCCAGCACAATTCCCCTGCTGATTTCCCTGAGGTATCCTTTCCCAATAAGCTGTAATTTAGTTTGTCTTTCTGCAACGCTGAGAAGAGCCCTATACAAGATAACTGAGTGTCAAAAACGGAAGTTGTTTCTCGGTTTGCTGAAATCATTTACATTACGATGGAGAATTACATTTATAGGGAAGAATGGTCACGGAGACTTTATTTTTCTGATATAATGCAAAAAATCATTTAGAAGCACAGCAGTTGCATTTGCATATCTGACATCAAGTTATAGTTGTAGAAAACAAAAAGACAAGCGGAAACAAGGGCAAAACTGCTTTGAAGAACATATACCCCCTTTAACTAAGTCTTTCTTAATTTCCCCATAGTGATAGCATGGAAAGATTACAGAAGGAAATGGGTAATAATGAATAAGCAGTTTAATCTTATTTGAGGTGGCGCAATGCAGAATGATTTGAAAATACATCAGTAAAATCTCCTCATTATTCACTACTGTATATAAAAACGTATCTTATGCCAATAAAGGGGACCCATTTTGGCTGGCTGTATGACACACAGCAGTCTCTTTATGTCAACATAAGACATGCTTGATTGAAATATGCCCAAGGAAGCGTGTTGGGGTGGTGAGAGGGTCAAACGAACATGGCATTGCAGCTGGAAATGGCTGTTCAACTTCAATTTACACACATGAGTTGACACTAAATTGTGTGCAAGACTTTCAAAATACCAGTCATTATGTCCTTTTTGGGTTCAGAGACGGGGGCTAATAAAAAGAGAGAGAAGATTATGGATTGGCTTTGTGCAACTAATATTAATGACGCCTGGCTGAGAAGGGAATATACGGATGCCATAATAATGAATGTATTAGATCCCACAGGCAGTGTGCGTACCTGAGATAACGACTTGACGATTAAAGAACTTTATTGTTGTAAACATATACATAGGACACAGGAAAGCAATTCAAGTAAATATAATTTTAATGTCTTGTTTTAGGAACTGATTCGTGAGTATACAAGCCTTATTCTTATGTGATTCATACGTTGATAGAATTTAATAGACGGGGTATTGGTTGGCAGGTATTCCATCTTTCTAGATAGAAGAAAGCATATTAGAGGGCAATAAGATTATAATTCGACACAGTCACAGCTTCCTTTGTGCTTTGGGGCTCGACAGAAAAAAAAGGGCCTTCCCCAAAACTCTGTGTGTAATGATTAAGGATCGTTAGAATATTTACACTGCGATTGGCTGGCAACCAGTTCAGGGTGTACCCCGCCTCCTGCCCGATGACAGCTGGGATAGGCTCCAGCACGCCCGCGACCCTAGTGAGGAGAAGCGGCTCAGAAAATGGATGGATGGATGGATAGAATATTTACAGAAGAACACAGATTTGCAGTATCCTGGAGTTGTCAGGTCTCCTCAGAATTTCCTCTCTATGAAACTAAAAGCAATATAGTTTGCTTTCAACGTAGTTGAAATTAGCTGACCAAGTTAAGATTATTTTTATTATTTTTCCTCACCCGCTGTGCCTCCTTTTACGTCCTCTTGCAAAACTACCCTGGATTGGATGACATTGTGTCCAAGACTTTTATCCATAAAAGTCATAATTTCATGAATGCATATTGTAGTTTATATTTTTGTCAAACTGTATGAGAGAAATGTAATTAAAAAATGTCATAACATCCATTTGAGTGCGATCTTAAATTCGCCAGATAAAATCCACACACTCACATTTGTTGGCAAGTGACAAGATTCACACTGTTGATGATAACCAGACTATAAATGAAGCTCTGATGATTTGGTTTACCTTAGCTGTTGATTGACGTACGCCTGTTTCATGTCTTATGCATTTTTTTTTTGTCTGATCTCTCTACTTTTCTAGGATGATTCCCTCCAGCACCAATGACTTCCTGGTTCGTGACCTCGCTGCTGGGAGAAGCTACGACCTGTGCGTCCTTGCCGTGTTCGACGATGTCGTCACCTCACTGACTGCAACACGTCCTCTGGGTTGCTTGTCATTCACGACAGACACAGAATTCAGCCAGTGTCAGGCATTACACAGTCACTTCTTGGGAGGGACTATGATCATCATCATCGGCGGAATTATAGTGGCTTCTGTTCTGGTTTTTATTATTATCCTGATGATAAGATACAAGGTTTATAGCCACCAAGGGACAGCCCATGGAAAAGCTGCCATTTCAACAACTGTGCCAAGACAGCAGAGCAATGGGCAAGGGGGTCAGGCCCAAGTCCTGCCTCGCTCTGCTTCAGAAATGACTGACAGTCAGGACGAGGCAGCAGTGGGCCCATCTGGGGCCGTGTCACCTTGCGACACCCTGAGAGACACTGTTGCATTGGTTGTGGAGGAGGCTAGTGGGCGCAACATCATGATACGGACTGATTCTACGGCCAATGAGGAGTTGCTCTCACCCAGTAAGGCCCGCTTCAGCTCCAGGGTGGCCATTGAGATGAAAAACAGACCGCCATCTGTCGCCAAAGAGCCCACCTCCCCCAAGGAACTGGCAGGTAGAGAGCCAACAGACAAGGAGCATAGATAGCACAGGCAAGCAGCTGAGGGCTAAACCGGCACAAGAAAAAGCGAAAGAACATACATATATAAAGACATTGGGAAGAGCTTTACAGTAAGAGATGGAGGGTGAGGAAAAAACAAGGTATTTTTTAAGAGTGTAAAATGATAATACAGTCAAAGACAAGGAAATACTATAAGCGGAGTGAGTGTGCAAGAGAATAATCAAAATAAGCCATCTTTGTGTCTTGAATCAAGGAAATTTTGGAGGAGGAAAAACTATTTGTTGAAGTACATTTACAGTCATATATTTTAGAACAAACACATGATACATAACTATTTTGTTCAAACGTTTTTTTTTTTGTTTTGGATAATCTTCTACTTCTGTATTATACCTTAAATTGATACTACTCACACAAGAACTCACACTCGTAGAATTACATACCCGTGTAGAAAAATGCTAAATTAGCCAATAGAAAAGGAAAAAATATGTTACCTTAATGTGATTTTTCATTTTAGATGACTATTTTTTGAATGACAGAAGCTGGTGGTTTCTTTTTTGACTTTGTATCGTCATCCGCGAAGGTTAAAAAAAGTAACAAGCCCATTTTGACAAAGAGTAGAAAGTAGAGACATCTGTTTTCAAATGTAGGGAGTGAATCTAAAAACTAAAAAGCATCTGAAAAATCTACAAAATCTAGTACAGTAACAAAGTATTTGTAGTTGGTGACTTTCTATCATTGAAAATAATTTGGCACATACTGTTTAAAGTTCAGCCTGTCTGTTTGTGCTGTTTTACAACCGTTTTGACTCACAGTTTAGGTTCTTCTCCCTTGAGTTATTTCTGTATAAATCCAGCCTATTTTCCTTTGAATATTCAGAACTCTAAGTACACCACTCCTGAGGAACAAAGTATAATAGGAGCAGAAACAACGCAACCGATAGGGAATACACCGCACAAACGACTGTACGTGAGAAGGAATTATGCTATGAGTGAAAATGCTAGCTGATCATGGTGGTGAAGGGATTTAAACAGTATAAAAACACTTGCTTTGTGGGAAAAATCAAGTAATGACAGCTAAAATGCAGTACAGTATGGGCTTATAAAAGAGGAGCAGAAAGGCACCATTGTGACTGTGAGTCATATTAAATAAAAGTCTTGGCCAAGATTTTTGATTCACCCATGCCACACTAACACGGAGAGATTGAAATTATTGTTGCATTTGATCAAAAAGGAAATGTTCCAGGGTGTACAAATGACTAAAGGCTAATGTTCAACATGGTCATGAACCAATTTTCTCCAGTGAAATTGGTTAAAATCCAGCTTCAGAACTATCACATCTCAGTCTTTTGAACTCATGTTTCCTCATAGATCTCTTGTGGCACTTTAATAAAGTATATAGACCTTAACTGATAGTAAATAAGTGAAAAAATGAAAATGTTCTTGTCAAAAACCATAATCTGTGCATTCCAATGCACTTAAATTTGAGAATTCCATCACATTGAGTGCAGAATGTTGCAAAATTATGGTTTTGATTATTATTGAACATGCAGGACCATGGTCTCGCAAGCCATCTCCAGTGTGTGCCAGCTCTGTGTGTGATAATAGACAGACCAATAATGTGATGTGGTTGTACCCAGAGGTGGGACCAAGTCATTGCTTTGCAAGTCACAAGTCTCAAGTCTTTGCCCTCAAGTCCCGAGTCATACACCCTGAGTTTCGAGTCCTTTCAAGTAATTTTAACAACAGAATAAAAATATATTTTCATATTTATATATTTAATTAGTATGTATAAATATTACATAACGCATTTATATATTTTAAAATCCATATGTATTTATCAAAACAAATGTGATAAACAAATGCATGGAACCTTTATAAGAAAACTAGGGGGCTAATAAAAATTTCTGCACCTTCAAAGCCAATCGTCAAGTGGGGGGGGGGGGGGGTCTAGTTTATTAGCCCATCAAAACCGTTCGATAGCACGTTTTCAGTTATTCTATGAAAATGCTATGCTATGACTTACTTTTTCTCACTTTATTTCTGACGTGACATTAAACAGACCTGTCACAAATAAGAATTTGGATCCAGTAGTGCTGCAAATAGTAATCGTGTATTCTACTGACAATTCTATCAGAATAATCAAGTATGAGGATAAAATATATTTTTGCTTGGTTATAGAGCAATTATGAATACACGAGAAAATGAGAACTTTTTACAGAATAATGAACAACCAATTGGTTTCCTCTTTTAGATAATCAACACTATTTTTCTTAAATTCACGTTGTGCATATAGCAGGAAACTGCATTTTCTTGCCTACAAACATTTCTAGTGAGGCCATTTCACACACAAATATAAAAAGTAAATATAAAAATTTATTGTGAGTATCAAAAACATAAGGCAATTCAAAAAAAGAGGAACACAAGTGTGTCATGTCATAAAGGCACAATTCTATCCAACTGTGGTATCTCAGTTGGAACACTACATAAAAGTATTATGTCAAAAAGAGGTGAAGAAGAAAAGGCCAGAAAGAAGAATCGAATAGATGTTAGCTGTGTGCTGTTCGTTCAATCGGTAAAATAAAGTGAATAAAAAAAGAAATACAAGACTGATTCTTGAGAACCCTACACTGAGTAAACCAGACCGTATTGAACAGGAAGCCCACACAGCGCACAGCCAGCCCGCCGTGTTACTATTATCGTGATCGCTCACAAGGCTAGCTGCTAATGCTAACGAAAACAAGCATACATCACATCAAGCCATGCGATTCCCACAATGCAATGTGGATTTTTTGTTGTTGTTGCAATAATTAACATCCTTATTGTTACGTGAATTGTCATTGTTGTATCTCTTTCTAGGGTTATATGTGCCATTTATATTTATACTACAGGAATATATGAAAAGTGAAAACATAATGCTTAGGACAAAGTGTAACACGATATTATTGTTATTGTTAGTTCTTATTATCTTTAAACAGTTAACACCCAGATGGGCACGCTCTTGTAAAGGAATTGAACGAGCGATCATTCTTTCACGCGCGACCTAAAGTAATGGTTTCATTAAAAATAAAATACACCATAAATCAGAAATAAATATGTCAGTTCAATAAGGTATACATTCCAAGAACCACTGTACCACTGTTAGTGTTTTTTTTTTTAAGTCAAGGGTTCAAGTCCAAGAGAAGTCACAAGTCATTGCTGTTCAAGTCGCAACTCTTGTAACATATTGTCAAAGTCGAGTCCAAAGTCGTCAAATTCATGACTCGAGTCTGACTCGAGTCCAAGTCATGTTGTCTGGTTGTACCCATCCATAGACTACAGTATACTGATGTGACCAAACTTTAATCAACAAATTGAACCCCTCCCCCATAAAAAAAAAAATATGTGACCTATGTGAGAGATAGACAGCTAGACAGACCGATGGACGGACCGAAGGACAGACAGGCAGACACTATATTGCCATAAGTATTCACTCACCCATCCAAAAAACTGAAATCAAGTGCATTCCAATCGTGTGCATTCCAACAGGTGTATAAAATCAAGCACCTAGGTATGCAGACTGTTTTTTCAAATATTTGTGAAAGAATGGGTTGCACTGAGGAGCTCTGTCAGTTCCAGCGTGGTAGCATGCCATCTGTGCAACAAGGCAAGACAAGGCAATTTTATTTATATTTTATACAAAAGGCACCTCAATGTGCTTTACATCAGTGGCGAGGCCAGTTCTATTTTGGTTGGGCTCAAACCCACCCAAATCTTGCCCACCCTATGAATTCGTCCACAAATTAATTTGAAAAACAAAAAATATATATATTTTTTGGTTGGTTATTAGAAAAACAATGTGGTGATAGTCATAGTGATGGTGATTCTGTGGTGATAGCACATGCTTTTGCATTGACAAAAAAGTAAACCTCGTGAAAATTGGTTTAGAAATGTTAAAATTATGACTTAACTCATTCACTGCCAGCCTTCCCAGTTAACATCGATATTTGACTTCTAAAGCCGTCAATGGCAGTGAATGTGTTAATTTCAATCTCCATGGATTGCCTTTGAAGGGAACATCGACCTTCCCAACATGGCTGTCACATAGGCACGTCGGGTAGCTGGGCTGCTACAGCGCGCTGGTGTACAGCCTTCATATCTATGGTCAGAACCGCTACACACATTTCCAGGTGTGTTAACGCCAATAACCAGGTCATTTCCAACCCTGACACAATCTATGAAATGACAGTTGACTACACAGCGATGCTTCAATGCCTTTATGTTATGTGTCGGCACTGACTCGGCAGGAGCTTGTATTGGTGCGTACTGCGTAGCTATTAGCTAATAAGCGAATTAGGCACTTGGCGCTATCACGAGCTAATTGAATAGCAAACATTTTTTCCCAGTGTATTTGATACGATATGAAATGTCTCCGTGAAGTATAATAAGCCAATATAGGACGTGCTCATACATGTTTTTATTGATTTATTTATTGATTTATTTAGTATGGGGCACTAAAAGTTGAAAAATTTAATTTCTAGTCAAAACAAATTAAAATTAAACACATCTCAATGTACAGTTTAAATTAAGAATCGTGTTATAGTAACTGTGTAAATACAAAACACGATAAAATACAACATGGTCATTGTTTGAGTGAAAATGACCCAAGATATATTTATATATCTCAAATGTGTCATTACAGTTCACTTTCATTTAATCATTCCTTCTTCCAAACAGTCTTGTTTCCTTTCATCACATTAGTGGTTCAGAACTGCATTATGTACCTCACACTGCCATCTATTGGCTCAGACATGCAATAGCATAGTAACAAAAGGTCACAGAGTCCTCTACTGGCCATAATAATAATTATAATAATAATAATAAAATTACAACATTTAAAAGCACTGGTCTGCTTGGAAATGCAACCCTTCACTCTGGATATGTTCTTCAGCTGTCTTTGGTTTTCAAAGACAGTAACTCCAAGTATTTACAAAAATCTATACTGATTTATTTTACTGCCAACAACAATTGCAGGGACACAACAGCCCCAATGAACAGTAGTCATCTGGGAACACTGCAAGTTATAACTGTGTGTCATCTGCATAGCTACGATGTCAACATTAGAGTTCTGCCTTTGACCAAAGGTAGATTATACAGGCTGAACAACAGGGGTCCAAGAACTGACCCTTGAGGGACTGCATATTTCATAGCCATTCGATCAGATTCAAAATGTCCAATGGTCACAACATTTCTGGACCTGAAACATTCAAAGACTGTTCCATTGAGTCTTCAACCTGTTCATCAGTATATTATGATTTACAGTACAATACAGTTCTGTACAAGTCCAAAAATAAGCATATTCTCACTCCTAAATATTTTTAATATTCAACTGTCAGCGGCATTATAACTAAATGGAAGTGATTGGGAATAACAGCAACTCAGTCACTAAGTGGGAGGCCAACTCAGTTGAGAAAGTCGGCAACTTTCTGCACAGTCAATTGCTACAGATCTCCAGCCCTCATTTGACTTTAAGAACAGTGCGAAGTGAGCTTCGTGGAATGGGTTTCCATGGCTGAACAGATGCATCCAAGTCATACATCACCATGTGCAATGAATAGCATCGGATGCAGTGGTGTAAAGCACGCCGCCACTGGAATCTAGAGCAGTGAAGATGAGTTCCCTGGGGTGACTCATCACTCTTCTTCATCTGGATATCTGATGGACAAGTCTGGGTTTGGTAGTTGACAGGAGAATGGTATTTGTCAAACTGCATTGTGCCGAGTTCTGTGGAGGGGGGGATTATGGTGTAGGGTTGTCTTTCAGGGGCTTGGCTCCTTAGTTCTCATAAAAATAAATCTGAATGCTTTATCATACCAAGAAATCTTGGACAATTACATGCTCGCAAGTTTCTGGGTACAGTTTGGGGATGCCCACTTTCTGTCCCAGCATGACTGAACCAGTGCACAAAGCAAGGTCCATAAAGTCATGGATGAGAGAATTTTATTTGGATGAATTTAACTGGCCTCAACCTGATGGAACACCTTTGGGATGAATTAGAAACTGAGAGCAAGGCCTTCTTTTCCAACAGCAGCATGTGACCTCAAAAACTCTTATAAACACATTCTTACAGTTTGTGAAAAAGCTTCCTAGAGGCGTTGAAGCTGTTATGGCTGCAAAGGATGCACCAACTTTATATTAAACCCAATAGATTATGAATGGGATGCCACTTAAATTCTTATGCAAGTCAAGGAAGCGGCACGACTACTTATGGCAATATGGCTCACAAGCTAGATTTAAATAGCAGCATGAGACTAAATGTCCTTGATAATAATAACAATACATTGTATATACTGTCCATTTTAAATAATAATAATAATAATAAATAGAACAAATAAAGAAAGTTACATTAAATAAAAAATGAGAAAAACAAATTAAATTTGTTTAAAAAAAATAATAAATAAAGCATGCACTTTAACAATTACAGTTGTTTTGTGCAAACTTAAACCTTGTAAATTATATATTTAATTTCTACCAATGTGCACACTGCAGACTAGGATCACAGAATACAAACGAATATGTCTGTTTGAAAGTTATAGGGAAAAACGAATAAAACCCTCTCTATATGCCTCCGGACCACGGTTAAAATTTTGGCCTGGATACAGTCCTGTGCAGGACTAATATAACTGTTCTATTAAGCAACTTAATCATGGGAAGAAAAGGCTATTCTAAGGCTAATAAAATTTGTTGATGACTGACTGCCTTACTCCCTGGATCCACACCCGCAGACATGCACAAAAACACTCTTTATAATTCTCAATAGTGCCATAATTATAGAATTCCACAAGAGCAGATTTTCACTAAACTAAACTCGCTCCAGTAGATTTCCACTGTAACTGCAATCTACTCAGGAAATTAGAATGAATAAATGGAGACACCATTTCACTCGTCAGGCTTAAACAGCTAAAGTTGAAATATGTTATCAGTGTCTGGTCATTGAATTAACCTCTGTGAGTGGGTTGAAATGAGGTGTCATTGAGCCTAAGATAATAACACAGAGGGGAGGGGAGATAACACAGTGGCTTAGCCATCTAGCTCAGGGAAAGTTTTGACCTTCATGAACTCTGTTGGAACAGGTGTAACAATTATAACAGTTAATTGACCTGGACACCCCTTAAATTGAGTCATACAGTCTGGGGTTGTATTGTGAGAGAATCTGCAACTATTTTTTTGAAGATTAATTGGGTGGATTAATTAAAAGTCGCTCTTATCCTTTTCACCTTTTCAACCATGTGGAGGGATCGCTGCACAAGTACTTCACTGAGTGTTTTGAGAAGTTGTTAGCGAAATACTTTTGGGTATTCATTAGAACTACAACAGGCTAGAATTTCACACAAAAAAATATGAAAGGGAATACATTTTACTGAGTAACTGAGCATTGTGGCGCTACCACTTGCACAAAACAACTACAGTATTTTCTTAATTGCCCTAATTCTCTTCTAACCCAAACTGACTGAAGACTGTCAGTCAAAATAACATCCGTCCATCCATCAATTTTCTGTACCGCTTATCCTCACTGGGTTCGCGGGCGTCCTGGAGCCTATCCCAGCTGTCTTCGGGCGACAGGCGGGGTATACCCTGAACTTGGTCGCCAGCCAATCGTGTGGCACATATAAACAAACAACCATTCGCACTCACATTCACACCTATGGGCAATTTAGAGTCTTCAATCAACCTACCATGCATGTTTTTGGGATGTGGGAGGAAACCGGAGTACCCGGAGAAAACCCACGCAGGCACGGGGAGAACATGCAAACTCCACACAGGCGGGGCCGGGATTTGAACCCTGGTCCTCAGAACTGTGAGGCAGATGTGCTAACCAGTCTACCACCGTGCCGCCCAAGCTAACATCCAACAAGCCGTATGCACGCTACAGACAACTGTAACAATAATTTGGGTACTCTGCAAATCAAACAAGTAACAGGTGTCCTTTTGTGTTCCTTGCTTCGCTTTGCTTCCGCATTCACTGTGTGGCACTTCTAGGGCAAATCGTGTTGAGGAGTGATGCTCAAATGTGTCTGACGAGAAACATTTAGGTTTCTCGGGGTGTAAGATAGGCCTGTGATACATTTCACTGCTTGCTGCATTGCAGCGGCAGGAAACATTGATCTGATCAGAGGGAGCTGCAGTCAGAGTGGTTAAAGAACACAGCGTGTGACAGAAACAAAGAGAGACCCCCATTAAAGGCCCCCAGTTGTCAGAAATGATACCCAACATGGGAGAAGAGGCACATTGTGATATTTTAGTTTGTTTCGGTGTTCATGGAGTGTAAACACAAGTATAACAGTCGAAACACAAGTATCGGTGCTTTTTTCTCAGATTAAGTTTCATGATAATTATTATCAAGACTTCAAATGACTTTAAGTAACACTTTAATTAGTCATCCTCCATGAACCTGAAAGTAGCCTACTATATAACAAATAGATGGACAAACTAACACATACAGGAAAACATACTCCGCAATATTCAGCCTGAATATTAAAAAAATATAGATGGTATAATGTGAACCACAGATTGCAGTAAAATCTTGACACACGATTAATTGAGTTAATTGTTTCGCATTTAAGATCAGTGAACCAAATGGAACATCTGTTCATAGTATGTGTTGAATGTGTTTAATACTAGGACGGCAATCCATTCACACAAGCTTTAACTGGGGACAATGAACAGCTTGCTCTGTGTAATCCCTCATGTTTAAAGGGTTAAAAATTCCCCCCGGGAAGTCAATGTAATGTTCTCATAAGTGGAGTGGAAATCTGTGTGTGCACAAAAACTCAGGGTCAGCCACCAAAACCCTGCAGGTCTGTGAATGCATTTCGGAGAGGTGATGTGTGAGGTTTAACCGCCTTAAGCAAGGGCAACAGTGCACACTCTCGCAAGGTTAGCCAAGATAGGAAAATAGTTAATTTCTACACAAGGATGTGTTGGAGTTTTTGTGAAAAGCAACGTGTGTTATCCCTAAGGCCCACCCTTGACCTTGTAACCTGTCTTTCCTCTGTGCCCTTAAAAATACCACCACTCCTTTTATGTCAACCCTCATGCCTGGCTTCATTCTTGTTTGCCATCTGTGTCTCTCTGAATGCATCTCCCTGCTTGCACCACCTGCTGTGTTTTCCATTCTCCTCCTGTCACTTACTCTTGATTTCCCTCTCTGGATTTTTCACCGTTTTCTCGCTTGTTGTCTCTGCTGCTGATTCCTTCTCTCTTTCTCCATGTCTCCAATGCTTCCACCGGCAGATGAAGGACAGCCTCGTAGTGTCGAGTGGAGACATTTTAAGATCTGACTGTCTTCTGGCCTCACAATGAGATGGCTCCAAAGAGTAATGATTGACATGATTTTTAGCATCCCCTGAGTCTCCTCCAATTATTGTAGAATATAGTCTCCGTCTGACCCAAAAGTTTCTATCTTACCCTTTTGTGAATGGCTATTTTTCACATTTTACACATATAATTTAGGTATGATGTGATCAGGTTTTGAGGCATCACTCCGCACGTAAATACCCACAGTTCACTTCATCTCTCCATTTGTAGCTTGTTTCCATCACAAGGTGTGTTAGCATGTTGGTGATAGCTGTGTTAGCTAGGAAAATAATGTCAAACACTGTAGCAGACTAATCCATTCAACAAAAAAAGAAGAATATGATGTAATCAAACAAAACAAAACAATGGAAAATTTAAAATGTAAAATTGTAAATTCTTCTTGGAATGTGACTGTTTGTTACATAAATGCAGAGTTGCCTTTAGATGAGATAATTTTTCAAGATACAAGGCAACATCCAGCCAATTTTTTTGCTTTGACTTGCGAACTCAAACTTGAGATACAAGCGCTGTATGGTGCCAGTGAATTCAATTCAACTCAATTCATAATAAGCAGCAGTTTGACAAACATTGAACAAGTCATCAAAGATAAATACACATTTTTTCTTTCAGCCAACCACATACATGACATAAGCACTTAAAAAGTGCTGTTTAGCTTAATGCTAGCAAACAATGCAAAACACCACTGACATGCTAATGATTAACATCAATAGTTGCGGTTTTATAAGCGACAGATATTTGAACACACATGATGGAGCAACACATACAAGATAATCTAACAATACTCACACGCATATATCCTTTATACTATAGCCTCTATGAAAAATTATAACTATTACAGCAACTTACTGAGTAGTTGTAATGTCGAAGAAGTCTCTTCTTTGTTTGTGTCTGCATGACTCTGCCGCTTCTCCTCACTAGGGTCGCGGGCGTGCTGGAGCCTATCCCAGCTGTCATCGGGCAGGAGGCGGTGTACACCCTGAACTGGTTGCCAGCCAATCGCAGGGCACATACAAACAAACAACCATTCGCACTCACATTCACACCTAGGGGCAATTTAGAGATTTCAATTAACCTACCATGCATGTTTTTGGGATGTGGGAGGAAACCGGAGTGCCCGGAGAAAACCCACGCAGGCACGGGGAGAACATGCAAACTCCACACAGGCGGGGCCGGGGATTGAACCCCGGTCCTCAGAACTGTGAGGCTGACGCTCTAACTAGTCGTCCACCGTGCCGCCTTGCCTCAAAGCCATGAAAATCAAAATAAACAAAACAAGATAAAACTAGAGGGTCATAATATCTCAGTGAATTGTTGCTGTCATGCACGCTACCCGTGCAGCCTTTTCTTTAGTCTGTTGGTTCCACCTTTGTTTCCTTTGCTCATCTCCTCCATGTGTCCATCTTTCACAGTCTTTTTCAACATTTTTTTTAAATATAATTGCTCCTGTTTTCGGTTCATAACTTTCTACCTATTGTATATTTTCGCTAGCAGTGCCACTTGTACCTAATTCTTAATCGTATATGACTTCTTGTACCGCTCTCCATGAAATTAATATTTGTCCTTTCCATCCATCTCATTGCAACACACTGCCTTATGTTATCTGTGTAGGTTTTTTTTTTTTTTTTTTTTTTTTTTTCACCTGCATTACCAGAGTGATGGAGGTAAGGATGGGAGCGGTCAGATGGAGGGGCTTGTTGGGAAGATGTTGACACGTAAGTCGGCACAGCTGTGCTGAGGTTGCGATGGATGAATACAGTTGGGTGGTCGTTGCGAATACCCTGCTTCATTCTTTAACTGAGACTAAAACCACCAGCGTTACATAAACGCTGGTCGAAGATATTCCTTCTGACAAATGTAGTTAAGAATGTTCTCCTGACAAAATGCACACGTTACAAATAACATATGTTGCAATAACCTGCCAGAGAAAAGGACGGCTTCATCCATCTCAAAGATATTGCACTCCCTTCCTTTGTTGCTCTACGTCAACAAACCAATACTGTGTTATTAAGTATTATTATGTGTTAATACTATTATATATATATATATATATATATATATATATTTATTTTTTAGTTTTATTTTTCCATATGGACCACACCCTAAAGTATGACTGAAATGTATCCATCCCACATATTGCAAATCCTGGTAGATTTAGCTAACCATGCCTCTGCTCTGTTGCTGTGTGCCAAATCCTTCGCTTTCTATTTCCCTTTATCCAAACGATTTCTTTTCAAGGTACCCTATTGCATGTAAGTGTTTCCTTTGGGAGTTCAACTGATTCCAGTCCTTACACACACACAAAAATTGGTTTCCAAAGTTCACATCTAATGGTTGTATTTTCTTCTCTGTTTTCTAGAACCCTGAAGTTTTTGTTCCGTGTGGTTGAACTGAAAAGAAGACATTACCACCATGGGGAACAAGACAAAACCAAGAAGAAACCACCCCTGTCTGTTTAGCTTGCTTCCTGTACCCATTGTTGTGTTGCCATCTGGTTTACCTTTTTCTAATTATCCCGGTTCTCATTTCTGGATTGGATTACCATCTCAGTGCTTGCCAATGGTGACTGACCAGTTCCTGAAAGATCCACCTGTTAGTATGATCATCATGATCACCACTAATGGAATACATTTTACAATCATGAACGCAGCAATCTCCTTATTTAAGAAAAAATACAAGACACAGTCAAAGTTGATGCTGCGGACTACAGTGAATAGTTTAAAAAAACAACAACAGAAAAGCATACAAATATGTCGTGACATAAAATGCATATCCTGTAAAGGATCTCCTCTCCAATTGGACAATTACCGAGTTGATGAGGAAAGTAGACTGGCTGCATTTAGAATTTCCTTCGACTTGGATCTACAAATGCTGACCACTGGTGTTTTGGATGTAAAAACTGCTCATACATTAATAGCCCAGATTGCAGCTAACATTAGGAGCACTGACAGTCAACATGTATTCCTTCTATATAATCACGTGGTGAAATGCAACTTTGTAAAAGGAAGATGAGCCGCTGTGAAATGGATTTTAACTTTGACACAACCCTTGCATACAGTGGTTCATTCTGGACAATTCATATCTGAAGCGTAATGATTTGACTCTCAGAGAAAGATGAGCCTTGCCTGGGTTCTGGATGTGAATTCCAAATGTTCTGTCACTAGTCTTGCACAGACTAAGCTGGACTAGACCAAGCGGACCATCTTTTGTACCAGTCTAAAAATTTCCACTGGATTGGACCGCCAAGGACCTCAAACACTCCCTTGCAACTTTCTGGGTCCCCTTTAATCCAGGTGAGTAATATTCAAATTAGCCCATTAACCCAAGCAGACAAGCAGCCAACTGAGAAGTCGTGTCACCCAAAGACCGAGGCGTCTTAATTAGTGTTACATACCCACTGACAGTCACCCCGGCCTTACACCAACTGTGGCTCCTGCTCCAAGACACACTACACTTGCCTTTGTGTCCTGCTACGGTGATTGGATGGGTGCTGGTTAAATGCTGTCTAATTGCTGTCAGCTAGACAATTAGAGAGTCACTTTTGCTAAACAAAGTGTTTTCTTATTACACTTGCCTGACGATATCTCAACGGGCAACAAGAAACGCGTCACACCCTCTTGTTTAGCTCTTTTGGTATCTGACTCACGTGGATTTCACAGTCTCTTCCCTTTCTCTATCTCCACACTTCTTGTCCATCAGATGTCTTGTTCTTAAATATATTTTCGTCGTCTTGCACATGACAATTTGGGTCTGGAAAATGGTGTAGCTTGATTATTGGTCACAAGCTTTGTCAATGCACAATGGTATCAGCTGCATGTTTTTGGTCACGAAAACAAATTGTGACACACTAACTGTAAGAAAGGTGGATATGGCTGTACAGTATGCTCAAATATTCTTGTGAAAGACCTGATATATGCGCATCACACACACATGATTATTTTTTTTTATACAGTATATATTTCTTAACAATTAAGGCAAATTTGTATCACAAATTTAAAAAAATCATATTTCAGACACGTGGCCTGTTTGCAACATAAAACAATTTTTTTTTGTTGACCTGTGCTGTTCATGTGTTCGCATACTAATACACATACACTTTTTTCGACTTTCAACTGTAAGCTTATCCTTATTTCATCCCTATCTTTATCCATGTATTCATTCTTCTATTTTGTAACAGCAAGCGTACAATCAATCTAATTGATCTTTTAGCTTTTCACCAACAAAATACCTCTTATTTTGATATTGAAAAAATAAAGATCAATGAGATTGATTTTACCATGTGGCCAAGTCAAGCACTACTGACAGAAAACATTGCAAGTGAAGCAGATCGTTTTCTCCATTTGACTTACTTTTAATAATACTAATACAACATTTATTTAAATTACTATTGACTATATAGTCACATTTAAAAATATATATATATATTTGAACCACTTTACAAAAACACATTATCATGAACTGTCTGAACATCCCAAGACTTAATTACATCCCTCAAGCTGCTGTGCATGTCACCTGCTGGTTGTTCCCACCTCACTGCTCCCCCCTATGCCACCACCCCATTCCTCGTGTCCATCCTGTTTAGTTGTCATAAAAGGTATGCAGTATTCAGAGCTAGTCTGAGTCATAATGATCACACATGGTTGCTAGAAAAGATTTTGATAAGGTTAAAAACATGTTTGAAATGAAATATATTACTGATGGATTCTCTAATCCCCTCCCCCCAATAACGCTCTTAAAAATAGTTGGAAGAAGAAGAAGGAGAATTTCAAACATACAGGGCGATAGTTCTGATTGCGTAGGTGGTAATATCATCAAGACACAGTTTGTGCCGTGTCTTGTCTGTTAATTTAAGTTTACAGTTGATTGCCGCACAGTCTGATTCCACTCAGTTTGATATCCTCCATCTGTGAAAATTGCACTGCAACATGCAAAAGCACCCCCTCGTTGCCGTTCAGTCTAGTTCTTTAGCCATTGGATAAAGACATTGGAGTCATGTGTCGTTATCGCAACGTAAATGTAGAGGAAATGCATTCGCTGCGTGTGGGATGATTGGCAATACTGTACAACATGACACATCCCGTGGCTGAAGAGGCTCTGATGAGGATACATGTGCCCATGCATACATTACTGAGTTTTTACACAAACAGGCGCCCTAGTCACTTGGATGTGCCCTGGCTTGTACAAACATACAAATAACAATGGGCTCTGTGGCCTGCAGTGGTAACACATCGTTTTCCATGCATGTGTTCACCAGCAACTATCTAACCTGAGTTGATGCCACACTAGAGCATAATGACACCCGAGGTAAGGTGGGGAGGGAAAAGACAGGGGAAATTAAAATAATGTTTACAATGCCTTTACCACCGGGGTAATAATATTTCTGGGGAAATTAACAAATATACAACACAAACCAACAAAGGAAAAAAATCGCTTAGCCAAGGGCAAACAATAACGTCAAAATGTAGATTTCTTCCTAGGTTGATATTGCATGTAATGGAAACCGAGAAAGTAGGAAAGAATTAAATGAATAAATAAAAAACTGAAACAGGTTGAAAGAGGCTCATTTACAAACTATGCACACAAAGTTGCTCCCCTGGTACGACATCTATGTATTATACATGTACTGTACACATGTTCCAGTGCTATCTTATCGTGAAATGTGGCTTTATGGATTGAACTGTATTGCTGAGGAGTAGAATATGGGCGGAAAGCTGAACATGATAGGCAGCTTTGTTTAATGGAATTACGGGAAAGGGGGGATAGAAAAAAGGAGGATTATAGAAAGGGGAGGAGAGCAGGAAATATGCAGCAAAGAGTAACCAAGGAGGGAATAAGATAAGGCTGCGAAGAATAGAAGAAACAAGGAGCTTTGTGGCTCAGATGAGGTGAGGACGAATGTGCGTTGTTCTATTGTGATATTAGATACTGCACATTCAGTTCCGGTAACATAAATGACATAATACATACAGTAAATGTTTAAAGATTATGTACAGTCTAGCATTTAATTAATATCATGTATATACACTGTATATGTAAATATGTTCACTTAAAATATGACCAGCCACTGGGAAAAACATGTAACCCATCCAGGGGGGAAAAAAATAAAGAAAATTCAAAATCATCCTACAGCGACCTTGAAACAAAATGCAAATTGTATTCATATTGTTACTCAATACAAGTATTGAGTAATAAAAGCCACTGAGTTTGAAAGGTCTGCATTTTCTATATGCAAGCATTTCACCACCATTGGGTTTTGTTATGGGAAATAAGTGCTTATATCATGTAGCACATCCTACAAAATGCAACAATTTTAAAGACCTTCTCAATATCCTTTCTTAATATGATGTTCCGTGATCTTGCTTATTACTGATACTCACGATTTGCGATTGGAAGGTTAACACTTATGCTGACGCTGTGTATTTCCTTATGCGCACGGTAAAATGATGAGGAGATTGCAGTGTGCAGCATTTGGAAATGGAGTGTCAGAATGCTCACATGCTCTCTAGTGTCCTATTGGTTTGGCAAATTTAGCGTGTTAGGCAAATATTGGTGGGTATTTGTGTTATTTATAATGCCATGCTGAATTGGGCCATAAGGAAATTAGGTGTACCTGTTCTTGTTAGTGTCTCTTTTTTGGCTGTATGATATAATTTGTTAGAGCTTTCAGAATTGGACAGATTTCAAGTATGATAATGCCAAAATACCTGGGAAATTAAAACATCATGATAATATCTCCCTGGTGCTGTTACAGGAAAGACCAGTAAGGCTGAAGATTAGAAAGACAGGAAGGTGTAAACTGTGAGGGAGAGAGATTGTAGACAATCCTGGATGGACCTTGGATGAGAAAGCGACTACGGACACATAAAAGAAGACAACGTACAGTCTCAAAAACGATGATATGTAATTAAAGACCCAGGCAGATTCTGGCAGTATTACTGGGAAAAACAAATATATTGTCTGGCGAGAAGATGAGTCAAGATGGACTGAGCTCTTAGAAATTGTTTCCTAGCAATGGGAAATGTGAATTGGAACTTTGTGACGTGATTGAAGAGATTGTGGCCAGTGAAGCAACTCTGCTAAATCATGGCAGCAATGCAGAGCAGATATTTTTGCGGCTTCGGTGAGAATGCTAATCAATGAAGAAAGGGCAAAAATTAAGCAAGGTCCAGAGGGAAAAAGTAGAAATAATTGATTTTTGTAAAAGGAACATTTTATTTCATTCTAAGTGTCTACATTCTCTTATGTACAGTAAATATCAATGCACAGATGTCTGAGCATCAACAGGATTGGTTGAATTTACTGTCCGACATCAATTTCTCAATGCCAAAGAACACAGTTTCGCATGATTCATGCCATGGACATAAGCACATATGTGGTGTAAATGGATTGTTGTTGTCTTTCATATTTTATTCTGGTTTCATTAATCCGTTCATATGCTGTTCTGTACATGCAGTGTTGGAAAGATTACTTTGGAAACGCAATTGGTTACAATTACAAGTTACGCATTTGAAACAGTAATAGTAATGTAACTATTTTCAATTACTTTCTCGAAGTAATATAAATAATTACATTTAATTCCAATTAGATTACTTTTCTTAATTTTGAAGTAATGCATCAACAGAACCTTGGATGTTTCCTCGAAGAAAAGTGAAATAAAACCCTAGTAACCTTTTCCAAATCTCGGAGGGGGTTGGTGGGAATAATAAATTGAGCTTTTGCGGCTATTTTTCAAATGTAACTAACATTTCCAAAAGCAACTGTAATTTAACTAAGCATTTTCTCCCAGTAATGTAATCGATTACAATTACAAATATTTTGTAATTAGATTACATAATCTCTTTACATGTAATTAGTTACTCCCCAACAATGTATGTTTCTGTTCATTACATTTATTTTCATTGTGTGTCATCATACAGACACCCTCACACACACACAAGCACATGCACACTGCGTCAAGTTATCATTAACATTATTATTATTCAAAAGCATTTTTTGTGGGGACCAAAACATGTACCCTGGATTAAATGACAGAACAATATTCATTTATTTATAAATATTATTTTTCTCTTTTCAGGCCCAGATCTGTCATATCTGAAGAAAAAAAGCACAGTTCTCCTTGACAACAAAAAGAGATGAAAACAGCAGTGCATCAGTGTCAGTCATCTATCATCATTCTTTTTAACCTTTAGCCTCACTGTCATTCAGTGTTGTTGAATATTTTCATGTGCAGAACAAATATGGTATGCGAGTATATTGACAGCAAATTGTTTACAGCATTGTTTGCGGTAGGTCTCGGCTCCATTTACATCACGATCGCATCGTTATTGTCACCATGGATTGGAGTGTGTGCCCAGCATGAATTACCTAACATCTCATCATAAGTTTCATTTGATTCCTCTGGAGAGTTTTCCATTTGTGTATCTTGGAACACGCCGCATGATCCACCTGATTATCACTTTAATCTTCCTCACGCTTTGGCCCATGCAGGTGGAATTCAGGATGAATAAGTACTGTTTCTGATATGTACCACCCATGTCTGTCTCCATTGAAATTATGTTCATTAGAGTTATGATCCCCATCATTTCAGATTATTTTGGAAGAATACCTGCTCCAGAAGGAAAACTGTGATTCTTTTAACCTCTTGCGGAAGAGACTCACCCACATTCTTCCTTACCAACACACGTTCCTTCTGTGTATGCTTTTTTTCTCCTTTGGTCTCTATCTTTTGTATGTGTATATAAAGCAATTTCAAATCTTATAGTTTTGTACATGTACTTTTTATGGTGTGTGAATATTTTAATTAAAAAAAAAGAAGTGTGGATTTTCCAACTGAGTAGCTGCTTGCCTTGTTTTTGTTGTTGTTGTTGATTGTGTGTTTACTGTAGGTCTGTTTTTCCCTGCTGCAAAGAAATATTTTTGGGACATTTTATTGGGCTGTAAAATTTTTGGATGATTAAGTAAATTTGGCTGGCGACCACTTCAGGGTGTAACCCGCCTCTCGTCCGAAGATAGCTGGGATAGGCTCCAGCACGCCCGCGACCCGAGTGAGGAAAAGCGGTACAAAAAAAATACTTCAAACTTTAATGGGACATATTTTACCAAACCAATTTGTTCTAGTATTTGGGATTTAATATTGTCTCTAGGGTGCCTCAGTAAGCATGTGGAATATGAATTAAAATCTGGCACGCATTCCTGAGTCCCAGACGTTTTTCTGCCGATAGGTCAGGTCATTCGAATTTCTCGAGCTTATCTACGTCACTAGCGAAGAGCTCTGCCTTCCCTTTCAACTCCCGAGCCAGCGCTGTCAACATAACAAACACGTGTGCTCTTACAAGTGAGTCTTCTGCACGGAGGCAAACAATCAGAGAAAAGGGGTGGTCTTACCCAAATATGGACAAAGCGGATACAAAACTGGGTCAAACAGAAGTAGCTGTCAGAGGGCCCTTTTCTGGACACTCATATGACAAAAACAAGTGTTTTGTTTTTGAAAGGAATTGACACGTTTACGCTTTTACAAGTCCATGTTACAGAGTCACTCTATAGAGGTCTAAATAGCCAAAATATGGGACCGTTCAGATATCCTTTAATGGGAAAGAAAACGAAAATGAGGCTCGACTCAATTTGCCAACACTTTGTACTTACTTTATACTTATCAGCCACATCATTACGTTGAGCAGAATCACTCACAAAGCATCCATCCATCCATCCATTTTCTGAGCCGCTTCTCCTCACTAGGGTCGCGGGCGTGCTGGAGCCTATCCCAGCTATCATCGGGCAGGAGGCGGGGTACACCCTGAACTGGTTGCCAGCCAATCGCAGGGCACACATAAACAAACAACCATTTGCACTCACATTAACACACGCAATTTAGAGATTTCAATTAACCTACCATGCATGTTTTTGGGATGTGGGAGGAAACCGGAGTTCCCGGAGAAAACCCATGCAGGCACGGGGAGAACATGCAAACTCCACAAAGGCGAGGCCGGGGATTGAACCCCGCACCTCAGAACTGTGAGGCAGACGGTCTAACCAGTCGTTCACTGTGCCATTCACAAAGCAGTAGTCACAATATTAAGACAGTTCATAAAATAGTAACCTAATTTTTCATCTTTTGTCGGTTAAAATTGACAATACGTACTTCCTTGTTATTGAACATGACGCTGAGTCACATGTGTTCCTCATTATCTTCCTCACAGGTGCTAATGACGACAGTGAACATAGCCTATCTGTCTACAATAGCTCCCTCCTGCTCCTATTATCTTCTCCTCCTCTCATCAATTCCCCCCAGGCCCTCTTGTGCTTCTACTTCATTCTTCCTCATCTCTCACCCCCTTCCATTTCTTCATGACTTTAATACTCAGTTAGTGTGACAATACACAACTCCATTCGACTCCATTCCTCAGTTCTGTGTTCCTAAGTTTGTGGCAGCCTGCCAGCACTAGATCAGCTCCCTGCCACATTTGCCTTCTTTAACTGTCTTTATTTTGAACGGCAGTTTCTATTTTTTTTTTTCATACTTAAAATAACAGTAAGTATCATTTATTGTTGCTCATGGCACTGCCTACAATTATCAAGTATCATTTTGTAACCACCTTTAACAGTATAAATAGACAGCAATAAATTATGCAAAATGATGTGAAGTTAGTTAGATATTAAGCAGATAGAAAGAAAAGGATTGTGCTATATTAGTTGGGGGGGGGCAGGGGATGAGGGAATGTAAACATGGGGCCTTGAGTTTGACACCTGTGCGCTCCTTTGCAAGCTTCATTTTTTATGATACTGGTGGGAAAACAGGCTAGCTTCCAGAAGTGCAGGCAGGAATTTCATAATGAGGTTGATTTCTTTGGAGGAGGCAGGAAACAATGCAAATAATATGACAGGCATGACACAGAACAGTAACAATCAATGCAGGTGGTAGTGATATGACAAACACTTGAACTGGGGAGCTGTATGCTTATGCAATGCATCCCAGTGTGTAGACCCAATAAGATTGGAAAAACATCATGTGCCCGAAAAGAGATCAAACACAGGAAATCAAACTAAAACTAATTTACAAGTCCAATGCCGCACTGGGTCTGTTATATCGTTGAGGACTGTAGTTTCTGATGCTGTGTTGATGTCTACATGGGTGGAATCCACCCAACTTGATTTTGAATTTTTTTGGGCAAGTTTTTTCAGGGCATGAAATGTTTTTTTTTTAGAAAAAAAACTATGTGTGAAACAGATTTTATTCTAAATACTCTCAATCTTGGTAGCAGTCAAATATTTAATTGACCTACTTGTCATCGCAGATAGCGAGTCTATTTCAGGAGAGTGAAATCAACCAAGCAGTGTTACATTCCGTCAGACCATAAACAAGGCGAAATAAAGTTATTTCCCCACAATGATTCAATAGATCAAAAAGATATGTGCATTGAGGTCAGTGGCTGGTGAGGGACAGACTTTTAGATATGAATGAACCCAACCAAGTACAAGTAACTTAAATTTACCATTTCATTTGTCCCTTGCACATTGACTACTGGTAATCTGTTATATCACATTTCAGCATCCAGTTTAAGATAAATAATTGGATGCATACAGAATAACAATTTTTGCAACCCTAAACCAAACCAAATACACAATACACCAGAATGAAGAGTACAAAAAAGGTCCGAAGCATTCTACTTTTAAATGATTTTACTCTATTCTAATTTGGCACATTTTTTTATCGTATTGCATATAAATGGATCATTTGGGAACTTGCATAAAGTAAATATCTTTCACTGATTAGACAACATGAACAGTTGACATTTTTTTCAAATCACTAATGCGTTTCTATGGAACACAATGTCTTTTTTCTTTTGTCCCCAATCCAAACATAGCATTGTACTCATTATTCTTGGCATTTTGGGACTATCAGATGCTTCCAATTTAGTTGAAAAATTGCACACCAAAGAAAGACAAGTTAATTTATTAAAAAAATTAATGCATATAATAATTTCCCATTGCTGTGCCCTGTGATTGGCTGGCGACCAGTTCAGCGTGTACCCCGCCTCTCGCCCAAAGATTGCTGGGATAGGCTCCAGCACGCCTGTGACCCGAGTGAGGATAAGCAGTACAGAAAATGGATGGATGGATGAATTTCCCACTGGAATAATAAAAAAATACATTTTTAAACATTTTTTTTGTGTAATTTTCTTCTAAATGGTTTCTAACCCTAGCCTTTCCATACAAAACTTTAACCGTCACTCCTGAAAGTAGCATTATTAATTGTTTACAGATGAATCATGAACAAACTTGATTGATGAATGAGGATTAAAACATTAGCAAAATCACCCTTAACACATACAAATCCTAACATTTTTCAGACGTATATTTACAGTATAAGGGCATCACATGCTGGTTTACATTTTTCTAATCTCTCGAGATAAGCGGAAAAACTGCTCTCTAGACTGGTTTTTAATCTAAGGCTGGAGGAACACCACAATAACTCATCAACTCGAGTTCAACTAATTATAACTAATTATAAGTTTCCGTCCTCTCTTAGCCCAGTCTCTTGAATGAGCAAACTGCTTTGAAAGAACAACAAAGGGGGACAGACTTTAATCACTAATGTATCTATCCATCCATCCATTATCTGAGCCGCTTATCCTCACAAGGGTCGCGGGAGTGCTGCAGCCTATCCCAGCTATCTTCGGACAGGAGGCGGGGTCCACCCTGAACTGGTTGCCAGCCAATCGCAGGGCACATATAAACAAACAACCATTCATACTCACATTCACACCTACGGGCAATTTATAGTCTTCAATTAACCTACCATGCATGTTTTTGGGATGTGGGAGGAAACCGGAGTGCCCACGCAGGGACGGGGAGAACATGCAAACTCCACACAGGTGGGGCCGGGGATTGAACCTCGGTCCTCCAAACTGTGAGGTAGACACCCTAACCAGTCACCCACCGTGCCGCCCACTAATGTATCTATGAAACTTAAATTATCTCATAGCAATTAAGCGGTTTTCCAAACTTAGGAGGAAGTAGTAACCTTAACAGCAATAATGCGGTTATGATTGACCAAATTTTGCATTGTATTTGAAAACCATGTAAAGGGATTTCAGAGATTTGTTTCTAAAAACAGTATACAATGGAACCTCGATAAAACAGACCTCGATATAACAGATACCGACTAAAACGGACCGTCGGGACTGAACCATATGTCCACAAATAGTTTCCATTTGTCACTTAAACTGTCATTAACAAGATCTGTTAGTTCCAAAATTGGCCACTGTTGTTGACTGGCGCTGTGGCGCAATGCAGGCAGAGAATGGGACTGACATATTTCCGGGTCACAGATATACAAAAAAAAAGTAGATCCAAGTCCAAAAAATATGAAACCCTTGCCTACGTGGCGGCCGTATTGAATGCGGGCATTGATGTGGCAGCCATGTCATTGATGGCTATATCGATTGTGCCGTAGAGTGCATGCAGAGAGAGAGAGAGAGAGTGCATGCAGAGAGAGAGAGAGAGAGCATGCAGAGAGAGAGAGAGAGAGAGAGAGAGAGAGAGAGAGACATGGTGGCAGTTTTATCTCTGAGGAATACATAACACAAGTCTCTGGAATCTGGAGCATGCTATTTTTGGCACAGTAACAGTTTTTGGTATTTTTTTTTTTTCGTTTTTTTTTTTTGTCAAGCCCTTCACCTTAGGAAACAGATTTGGAACTAAGTAGCACAGTTACTACACACGGCTCATGAAAGCGACTTGCCTATGATGAGTACTGTACATCAACAATGTCACCATGACCAAGCACACCGACATGGTTAGTTTGGATAAAAGGTGAAACTTTCAAACATTGTCAAGCATTATTTAAATATTTATTTATAATAACTTTGTACTGTCCTGGGCATTTTAGGCCACGAAAAAAACCTATAAAACAATAATTTTGTACTGTACAGTAATAAGGGTGCATATGGCCTCAAGAAAAAGAAGTGCTTCGATGGAATGGACAATCGGATCTATAGGACGACCCCGTGCCACTGTTAGAGCGTTCTATCCAGGTTCCACTGTATGTTGTGTGTATGTTTGAAGATAATTTCTAAATATGTACAAAGACTGAGAACAATGTAGGACTTTTTTTTGTGAACAATGTAGTTCTGTCATGAACGGCAATGCCGTAAGGGCAGATCCCAAAAAATAGACTCCAGGTCAGAGCTCCGAACAATTTTAATTAAATGGCAGAGCAGGTGATGGCGAAACATACAAAACTAAAGGAACTCACAACCAGAGAGAATCAAAAACAGATAACGCAGGGAGACACGACAAACGGTCCGTGTGGTATAATCGTAGTGAGCCTAAATTTGGACAGCGGTCAGAACGGCGGCAAAAACAAGTGAATATTCCGACACCCACACACTGTCACGGTGCCCCCTAAAAAGGTTGATGATTACAATGCATGACAGGTGTGTCACCGATGTCCACGCCCACCCAGACACTGCAACACAAAGAAAAACAACTTGAAACACAAGGCCATGACAGTATCTTCCCCTCAAAGGACGCCCCCTGGCGGACCACCCGGCTTCTGCGGGTGGAGAGAGTGAAAGGGATGGATCTAGGATCCAAGAGTGGGGAACCCAGGAACGCTCCTCAGGGCCGTAACCCTCCCAGTCGACCAAATACTGCACACCCCTGCCCCTTCTTCTGGAATCCAATAGTTCACCCACCGTGTACACTGGCTCACCATCAACCACCCGCGGAGGAGGAGGAGGCACCGCTGGAGGACACAGAGGGCTGGAGGAAACCGGTTTGAGCAAGGAGACATGGAATACAGGGTGAACCTTCATGGTGGGAGGGAGCCGAAGTTTAACTGCCACCGGGTTAACAACAGAGTCAATTTCGAAAGGACCAATATACCGAGGACCCAGTTTTTTAGAACCCCCGGCCAAATGCAAATCTCGTGTGGACAACCAGACCTTCTCACCAGGACGGTAGGGAGGAGCTGAGATCCGATGACTATCAGCTAACTGCCTTTTGCGAGCCTCAGTACGGGACAAGTCCGCCCTTGCATCCCACCACACCTGATGAGCCCTTCGGAGATGGACCTGTACAGACGGGACGACCACCTCCCTCTCCTGAGAAGGGAACAACGACGGCTGGTAACCGTATGCAGTCATGAATGGCGACCGTCCAGTGGCAGAGCAAACGAGGGTGTTATGCGCATATTCCACCCAAGGCAGGTGAGAAGACCACGAGGAGGGGTGCTGATGGCAAACACAGCGAAGAGCAGCCTCCACATCTTGATTCGCCCTCTCAGCCTGGCCGTTGGTCTGCGGGTGGAAACCGGATGAACGACTGGAGGACGCCCCCAGCGCTTTGCAGAACAACCTCCAGACCCGAGAGACGAACTGCGGCCCCCTGTCCGACACCAGATCAGCAGGAATACCATGAACTGGGAAGACATGGTCGACAAGGAGATTAGCAGTCTCAAAGGAGGACGGCAGCTTCGGCAGAGCAACGAAATGGGCCATCTTGGAGAATCTGTCGACTACACTCAGGATGACCGAGTTCCCTCCGGACAGCGGAAGGCCCGTGATGAAGTCCAAGGTGACGTGGGACCAGGGGCGGGAAGGAATGGGCAGTGGACGAAGAAGACCAGCTGGAGGACGATGGGACATCTTGCTACGGGCACACACTGAGCATGCCGAAACATATTCTTTAATGTCCCTGCGTAGTCCCTGCCACCAGAACCGTTGGGAAATGAGGAAAAGTGTCCGACTGACCCCAGGATGGCAAGCGACTCGAGAAGTGTGTCCACACTTCAACACCTTTGGACGTAAAACGACCAGAACAAACAATTTGCCATCAGGAATACCTCCCGGGGCCTGGACGTCCCTCCCCGCCTCCACCACCTTCTTCTCAACCTCCCACTGAAGCGCTCCCACCACCCGGGTCCCAGGTAGAATGGTCTCCACAACAGGCTGAACAGCAGCCAGGTCATGCAACCGAGACAAGGCGTCAGGTTTGCCGTTCTTCAACCCAGGGCGGTAAGTGATGATGAAATCGAAACGGGTAAGGAACAGGGCCCAACGTGCTTGAGTCTTTTAGCAGTCCGGAGGTAAGACAAGTTCTTGTGGTCGGTGAAAACTTGAAAAGGTTCCATCGTACCCTCCAGCCAATGCCTCCACTCCTGCAGCGCCAGGACAATGGCCAGCAGCTCTCTATTTCCCACATCATAATTGGCCTCTGCAGGGCTCAGGCGCCTAGAGAAGAAGGTGCAGGGGTGCAGCCTCTGGTCGACCGGGGACCTCTGGGACAGGACCGCCCCCACACCTGAATCAGATGCGTCCACCTCGACAACAAAAGGAAGGTCAGGATTAGGATGATGTAACACAGGAGCCTTCACAAACAATTGTTTAATATGATCAAAAGTCACTTCTGCCTTAGGGGTCCATAGAAATGGTATTTTATTGGAAGTGAGTCTTGTCAGGGGTCCCACTTTAAGGCTGTAATCACGTATAAATCGCCTATAAAAATTAGCAAAACCCAAAAACCTCTGCAACTGCTTCCTAGACGTTGGAGTTGGCCAATCAACCACAGCCTGGATCGGCCCGAAGCTGGCCCTTCTCCACAATGAACCCCAAAAACTGTACAGACTCCGCATGGAACTCACACTTCTCAGCCTTGACGTAAAGACGGTTTTCCAACAAATGCTGCAACACCATGCGGACATGTTGGCGATGTTCACGTAGATCACGGGAAAAGATTAATATTTCGTCCAAGTACACAAAACAATACATTTATCATGTCCCGGAGCACATCATTAATAAGACACTGAAACACAGCGGGTGCATTCGTGAGTCCAAAAGGCATGACCAAGTACTCAAAATGACCTAATGGAGTATTAAACGCCGTCTTCCACTCATCTCCCTCCTTCATCCTCACCAGGTGATAGGCATTTCGAGATCTAATTTTGTGAACACCTTTGCAGACTGCAAAGGGGCAAACGCTGAGTCCAACAGCGGGAGAGGATACTTATTTTTTATCGTGATGTCGTTAAGACCCCGGAAATCGACACAGGGTCGCAGGGTCCCGTCCTTTTTATCGATAAAAAAAAATCCGGCACCCACTGGCGACAAATCAACCCAGCAGCTAGCGAAGTCGAAATATAATTCTTTAATGCCTCTTGCTCAGGCTTGGAAATCTGATACAGCCTCGCACATGGTAGTGGACCCTCGGGAATCAACTCTACGGAACAGTCGTATGGACGATGCGGAGGCAAAGACTGAGCGCGATCCTTACTGAACACTAGTTGCAAAGCATGATACTCAGCCGGTACTTCAGCCAATTCGATGTGCTCGTCTTGAACACGGGGGGTGGTAGTCAACATGGCAGACTGCAGACAATGAGAATGACAAAATAGGCTCCAATTCACAATCTGTAGTTGATCCCAATTAATATCCGGATTATGAAGTTTTAACCACGTTAATCCCAGCACAACTGGAGCAGATTGACAGGGCATTACAAAGAAATCGCCGCGATTCAATGTGGTTACCCGAGAGCTTTAAACACAGTGGAGCCGTAATGTGTGTTGTAACCGCCAGGAGACGCCCATCCAAATCAAGAACCTTTCTCGGTTTGCTAAGTCTGTACAGTGCACAATTTAGAGTCTCTATCACACAGGAGTCCACAAAACACTCATCAGCTCCGGAGTCAATCAACGCGGAAACCTTCACACTGCCGCCAAATCCCGATACTTCGCCCGGCAATTGCAGTCTCCTGTTATTCGATCCAGTTCTCAATTCACCGGGTACAAAGTCTTCATCTAAATACTCACACGATGAGACGTTCTTTCCGGAGGCAGAAGGCGCTGTCACCACCACCTGGCCACTCTGCTTGGAACGCGTAGCGTCACTTCCCCGTGAAGGTCTCGCCATGCAGGTGGATACCTTGTGTCCTGGTCGGCCGCAGTACAGACACGGCCCCGCTCTCATGCGTCTCCGACGTTCCGTCTCCGTCAGTCGCCCCCCCGCCGAGTTGCATCGGCTCCTCCATGGCCAGGGCCGGCTCCCTCGTCGACGCCGAGGTGGATGGGGGAACACAGGTGGCGTCTTCCATGGCGGATAAAGAATGTCCCGGGGAAGCGGACTCAAAAAAAATGCGCTGCCGTTCCCTCAGTCGATTGTCCAGTCTAATGGCTAGTCCGATCAACTCCTCCAAATTAGTGGTCTAGTCCCGGGCCGCCAACTCATCTTTGACGGCAGGACAGAGTACCCGACGAAAAATGCCGCTTAACGCCACATCGCCGAATCCACTCTCTGCTGCCAGGATGCGGAACGAAATGGAGTATTCGGCTACTGACAAGTCCCCCTGGGAATGGTCCAACAACCGGCTACCGGCTTCCTTGCCCTTGACGGGGTGATCAAAAACTCTCCTCAGTTCAGATTCGAATGCCGGGAAGGAGGAATGTAACGCTGGGTTGGCGCTGCTGACCGCCATCGCCCACGATGCCGCCTGACCCGTAAGTAGACTCATTATAAAAGCCACCAAATACTAGGGTACATTGATAAATAAATTGACCGCAGCCACCGAGCTCCCCAGCATAACGAGGTGGATTTGGGAGACAAGCTTCCCTGGCGGGTGGCACCGCGGCCACCGTGTTGGTGATGCCACCGTGATGTCTCGTGTCTTCCAACCAAATGTCCCTGACTTGCCAACGCTTGGCGAAAAGAGTCTGAGTTTGTGGGATCCATTTCTGGTCTGAATATTCTGTCATGAACGGCAATGCCGTAAGGGCAGATCCCAAAAAATAGACTCCAGGTCAGAGGTCCGAACAATTTTAATTAAATGGCAGAGCAGGTGATGGCGAAACATAAAACTAAAGGAACTCACAACCAGAGAGAATCAAAAACAGATAACGCAGGGAGACACGACAAACGGTCCGTGTGGTATCATCGTAGTGAGCCTAAATTTGGACAGCGGTCAGAACAGCGGCAAACACTAGTGAATATTCCGACACCCACACACTGTCACGGTGCCCCCTAAAAAGGTTGATGATTACAATGCATGACAGGTGTGTCACCGATGTCCACGCCCACCCAGACACTGCAACACAAAGAAAAACAACTTGAAACACAAGGCCATGACAAGTACTGAATTGTTGCTATATGGCGTTAAACTCTTTTTCACCATTTAAATTGTCCGGATTTTTGGGGTGTGGCTAAAACAAAGCGCGGCGACGCACTTAGGCTTCTGGCATGAGTCGGCCTTCCCCTACTTAATTAAAAACGTGATTTCCTTCTCAAATCAGTGGTTTTCCTGGGCAATTATGAGTTATTTATTACAAGGTCCATTTCAACCATGACAGCATGTTAGCCAGCAAGCTACGCCTGCAACGCGAAAACCCATCTTCCCTGGATGCCACAATTTACAGAAAAGCTTTGTGGTTATTTAGATTCCCAAATGTGATGTATTTTTTGTTATTGGGACTACCAATATATGTTGAAATGCAAAGCATTGTGGGGTTTATAGCTAGCACGAAGTATATGCTCAAACTTCTGTAGTGTGACCCACACTTTGAATAAGAAGTGTAGGCATATGCTAGACATACAAATGTATTTGATGGACAGCTGAAAGTTTAGTGGGCTGTGTTTTAAGCGCATTCGGTTGACACGCCCACAACGTCTGAGAGCTGAAAAAAACCTATCGATTTTTAACCATTTTAAAGCCTGTCTTCATATACTCTGTGATATTTGTATTCAATTAAATTAAAATTTGGCAAGCTTCTCTTCTCTGCAGTGTGTCAAATTTATAAGACATTTTTATTTTCTTTACAGGGACCTACAAAGTCATCAAATCCCACAGGATGGTTTTATTGAATATCAACATTTTTAAGAACATTTAAACTTGTGTATCGTGATTAGGGCTTGTGCATCCATCCATCCATCCATTTTCTGAGCCGCTTCTCCTCACTAGGGTCGCGGGCGTGCTGGAGCCTATCCCAGCTATCATCGGGCAGGAGGCGGGGTACACCCTGAACTGGTTGCCAGCCAATCGCAGGGCACATAGGAACAAACAACCATTCGCACTCACAGTCATGCCTACGGGCAATTTAGAGTCTCCAATGAATGCATGTTTTTGGGATGTGGGAGGAAACCGGAGTGCCCGGAGAAAACCCACGCAGGCACAGGGAGAACATGCAAACTCCACACAGGCGGGGCCGGCGATTGAACCCGGTTCCTCAGAACTGTGAGGGTGACGCTCTAACCAGTCGTCCACCGTGCCGCCCTTGTGCATCCAGTTGATGCATATTTTGTATTTAGATTAAATAAACTAAATGGTGTCAGAATGAAACGGAGGGATCGTGATCTGAGAAGCGGACCAGACAGATGTTGTGTGGTTTGAGATGCCTTAATTTGCATTGAATTTTCTCTGAAACCATCAAACAAACAAACAAACAAACAATTAATTGGCACCATAGAAATTTATAATACAGTACTGATCTTCCCATTCCAAATTAAGTAGCAGAGGGTAACTAAAGACGACCACAGAATTTGTGCTGACCAGCTTCCTTTTCTCATTGTTTCTTCAGATAAATGAGAAGTTGTGATGTTGCACAGTAGCTGACTTGGACTATAAGACAAACTTAAATGTCTGGTTTATCTCAGTGTGCAGATGTTCAGTGAATGAGGGAGCTAAAAGCATCCTGCATTTGGTGACAGGTGTTATGGGAAAGGGAGACTTGGGGCAATGAATTAATTTCCTCCTACACTTAAGTCATGCACAAGCAATGATCCCAACCGTTCTGCTTTTTCTCTGTACACGTGCTCAACTGATAAACTAAACTTCAGTGTGTATCAGTTGAGCATCTTGCACTTATTTCTCTCCTTTCCTTTGGTGACGAAAGGAAATAAAAGCGTTACAGACTGAAATACAGTAGACAATTGCTGATGACAGAAATTGGACATAAAGTTTAATAGAAAAAATAATTATTTGCTCATAAAAGGGTCACTTCAATTGTTAATGCAAAGCCCAGAAGTATACACCACCAATGCATAATGAATGTAAATGCTATTGTCATGTGCGGCAATGCCGTAAGGGCAGATCCCAAAAAATAGACTCCAGGTCAGAGGTCCGAACTATTTTAATTAAATGGCAGAGCATGTGATGAAACTAAAGGAACTCACAACCAGAGAGAATCAAAAACAGATAACGACAAACGGTCCGTGTGGTATAATCGTATTGAGCCTAAATTTGGACAGCGGTCAGAACGGCGGAAAACACGGGGCAAAAACGAGTGAATATTCTGACGCCCACACACTGTCACGGTGCCCCCTAAAAAGGCTGATGATTACAATGCATGACAGGTGCGTCACCGATGTCCACACCCACCCAGACACTGCAACACAAAGAAAAACAACTTGAAACACAGGGCCATGACAGTATCCCCCCCTCAAAGGACGCCTCCTGGCGGACCACCCGGCTTCTGCGGGTGGAGAGAGTGGAAGGCCCGGAGAAGGGACGGATCTAGGATCCAAGAGCGGGGAACCCAGGAACGCTCCTCAGGGCCGTAACCCTCCCAGTCGACCAAATACTGCACACCCCTGACCCTTCTTCTGGAATCCAATAGTTCACCCACCGTGTACACTGGCTCACCATCAACCACCCGCGGAGGAGGAGGAGGCACCGCTGGAGGACACAGGGGGCTGGAGGAAACCGGTTTGAGCAAGGAGACATGGAATACCGGGTGAACTTTCATGGTGGGAGGGAGCCGAAGTTTAATTGCCACCGGGTTAACGACAGAGTCAATTTCGAAAGGACCAATATACCGAGGACCCAGTTTTTTAGAACCCCCGGCCAAATGCAAATCTCGTGTGGACAACCAGACCTTCTCACCAGGACGGTAGGGAGGAGCTGAGATCCGATGACGATCAGCTAACTGCCTGTTGCGAGCCTCAGTACGGGACAAGGCCGCCCTTGCATCCTGCCACACCCGATGAGCCCTTCGGAGATGGACCTGTACAGACGGGACGACCACCTCCCTCTTCTGAGAAGGGAACAACGGCGGCTGGTAACCGTATGCAGTCATGAATGGCGACCGTCCAGTAGCAGAGCAAACGAGGGTGTTATGCGCATATTCCACCCAAGGCAGGTGAGAAGACCACGAGGAGGGGTGCTGATGACAAACACAGCGAAGAGCAGCCTCCACATCTTGATTTGCCCTCTCAGCCTGGCCGTTGGTCTGCGGGTGGAAACCGGATGAACGACTGGAGGACGCCCCCAGCGCTTTGCAGAACAACCTCCAGACCCGAGAGACGAACTGCGGCCCCCTGTCCGACACCAGATCAGCAGGAATACCATGAACTCGGAAGACATGGTCGACAAGGAGATTAGCAGTCTCAAAGGAGGACGGCAGCTTCGGCAGAGCAACGAAATGGGCCATCTTGGAAAATCTGTCGACAACACTCAGGATGACCGAGTTCCCTCCAGACAGCGGAAGGCCCGTGATGAAGTCCAAGGTGACGTGGGACCAGGGGCGGGAAGGAATGGGCAGTGGACGAAGAAGACCAGCTGGAGGACGATGGGACATCTTGCTACGGGCACACACTCAGCATGCCGAAACATATTCTTTAACGTCCCTGCGTAGTCCCTGCCACCAGAACCGTTGGGAAATGAGGAAAAGTGTCCGACTGACCCCAGGATGGCAAGTGACTCTAGAAGTGTGTCCCCACTTCAACACCTCTGGACGTAAAACGACCGGAACAAATAATTTGCCATCAGGAACACCTCCTGGGGCCTGGACGTTTGGGGCCAGGTTTTCCGTTCTTCAACTCAGGGCGGTAAGTGATGATGAAGTCGAAACGGGTAAGGAACAGGGCCCAACGTGCTTGACGGGTGTTGAGTCTTTTAGCAGTCCGGAGGTAAGACAGGTTCTTGTGGTCGGTGAAAACTTGAAAAGGTTCCCTCGTACCCTCCAGCCAATGCCTCCACTCCTGCAGCGCCAGGACAATGGCCACCAGCTCTCTATTTCCCACATCGTAATTGGCCTCTGCAGGGCTCAGGCGCCTAGAGAAGAAGGCGCAGTGGTGCAGCCTATGGTCGACCGGGGACATCTGGGACAGGACCGCCCCCACACCTGAATCAGATGCGTCCACCTCGACAACAAAAGGAAGGTCAGGATTAGGATGATGTAACACAGGAGCCTTCACAAACAATTTTATTGGAAGTAAGTCTTGTCAGAGGTCCCACTTTAAGGCTGTAATCACATATAAATCGCCTATAAAAATTAGCAAAACTCAAAAACCTCTGCAACTGCTTCCTAGATGTTGGAGTTGGCCAATCAACCACAGCCTGAATCTTGGCTGGATCGGCCCGAAGCTGGCCCTTCTCCACAATGAACCCCAAAAACTGTACCGACTCCGCATGGAACTCACACTTCTCAGCCTTGACGTAAAAAACGGTTTTCCATCAAGCGCTGCAACACCATGCGGACATGTTGGCGATGTTCACGTAGATCACGGGAAAAGATTAAGATGTCGTCCAAGTACACAAAACAGAATACATTTATCATGTCCCGGAGCACATCATTAATAAGACACTGAAACACAGCGGGTGCATTCGTGAGTCCAAAAGGCATGACTAAGTACTCAAAATGACCTAATGGAGTATTGAATGCAGTCTTCCACTCATCTCCCTCCTTCATCCTCACCAGGTGATAGGCATTTCGCAGATCTAATTTTGTGAACACCTTTGCAGACTGCAAAGGGGCAAACGCTGAGTCCAACAGCGGGAGAGGATACTTATTTTTTATCGTGATGTCGTTAAGACCCCGGAAATCGACACAGGGTCACAGGGTCCCGTCCTTTTTATCGATAAAAAATAATCCGGCGCCCACTGGCGACGATGAGGGACGAATCAACCCAGCAGCTAGCGAAGTCGAAATATAATTCTTTAATGCCTCTTGCTCAGGCTTGGAAATCTGATACAGCCTCGCACATGGTAGTGGAGCCTCGGGAATCAACTCTACGGAACAGTCGTATGGACGATGCGGAGGCAAAGACTGGGCGCGATCCTTACTGAACACTAGTTGCAAATCATGCTACTCAGCCGGTAGTTGAGCCAAAATTTGGATAGCGGTCAGAACGGCGGCAAACACGGGCAAAAAATGAGTGAATATTCCGACGCCCACACACTGTCACGGTGCCCCCTAAAAAGGCTGATGATTACAATGCATGACAGGTGCATCACCGATGTCCACGCCCACCCAGACACTGCAACACAAAGAAAAACAACTTGAAACACAGGGCCATGACAGCTATATTCGATTATGGTGCTTGAGGTAACACTTGTACCAACTGTAAACATGTACAGCCGATAACATACTACTAATACTATTACTACTACTACTACTACTACTACTAATACTAATACTAATAATAATAATAATACATACATACATACAAACAAACATAAACAATACTACTACTACTACTACTACTAATAATAATAATAATAATAATACATACATACATACATACATACATACATTCATACATACATACAGTACCCTCCAAAAGTATTGGACCGGCTCGGTCAATTCCTATGTTTTTGTTGTATACTGAAGACATATGGGTTTCAGATGAAAAGATGAATATGAGACAAAAGTCCGGAATTTCAGCTTTTACTTCATGGTATTTACATCTAGATGTGTTAAACAACTCAGGACATAGCACCTTTTGTTTGAAGCCACCGACTTTTGAAGTGAGCAAAGGTATTGGAACAGATGTGATTAAATTACCTTAAAGTGAATAACCTTTAATATTTGGTGGCATAACTTTCAGACCGTTACATTCTTCATTGGAAATGCTTTTCCAGGCATTTACTGCAGCCTCTTTCAGTTCGTATTTGTTTCTGCAGGTTTCTCCCTTCATTCTCCTCTTCAGGAGGTAAAATACTTTCTTGATTGGGTTAAGGTCCGGTGATTGACTTTGCCAGTCTAAGACCTTCCACCTTTTCCCCCTGATGAAGTCCTTTGTTGTGTTGGCAGTGTGTTTTGGGTCATTGTCTTGTTGCATGTTGAAGCTTCAAGTAAGGGTTATGCCACCAAATAATACATGTTATTATTATATGTAGACATATATCATGTCTGTTCCAATACTAATCCTTACTTGAAAAGTGGGTGGCTTCAAACAAAAGGTGCTCTGTCCTGAGTTGTTTAACACATCTAGATGTAAATAACATGAAATTAAAGCTGGAATTCGGAACTTTTGTCTCATATTCATTTTTTGATCTGAAACCCAAATGTCTTCAGTATACAACAAAAACAAAGAAATAGACCTTGCCGTTCCAATACTTTTGGAGGTGACTGTACATACATACAGTATATACAAGGACTTTGCCAGAGTGTCGTTAGAGGACAGTTTTATTGAAAGTGTCTTATCAAAGTTTAACATTCTGATCAGAATTATTGAGCGAGATAACATCATTTTCATCAGAGTCAACATTAGATGAGGCGGTGGGGAGTTGATTGAAATATCACTGCCTGCGGATTCATGTCATCTAAGCCTTATTCACATCAGTGTTTATATTCATATGTCCTGAACCTTGTATCTTGATAAACAGACTATATCTCTGGTCTACCATCTGCGCATCAATCGACACATCACTGGATCTTAAGACCACAGAGGAGCTGTTTAGATTCTACAGCAATTCTAGCCTTTTATTTGAAGAGCTCAAACTCCATGTAAAAGAATTTGTTAGCGGTATTTTTAAATTGAGTTAATTCTTTTCAACCGTGAAGGTCAATTTTCAATCATAAAAACGTACTGAAAAGTTGAATAAGAGTGTGGATGACTGCAGGATGAAGGTGAAGTTGGTATGAACCTCTTTGGTCAAATTCATTACAGACATTAAATTGTACGAGATAAAGAACTAATCATGAAAACCTAAAGAACTGCTCAACAAGGCCAAAAAGACCTCACGCTAGAGCAGTCGTTCTTAACCTTGTTGGAGGTATGGAACCCCAACAGTTTCTTCTGGAGTTCACGGAACCTTTCCTAATTTGAAAAAATAAAATATTGTTTATTTCAAACTCAAAACAGGTATATATTTTATTGTCTGTGTAGATTCTCAGTCATTCAGGTCATGCACAAAATGAACCACACATCAGTTGCACACAAATTCATTGTGTTAAAAGAACAAAACCAACCAAACTTGAATTTCCCACAAAAAAACTGACAAAAAATTAAATTCAATGAAAATTTACTGTAAGTGAATGTGAATATTGCTGTTGCCATTCCCCTTGGTAAGAGCCACTCTCATGTCAGAGAACATGTCAGAGAACATGAGAGTGTGAACATTCACAACAAAATCTGTTCCTTTTCTTTATTTCTACAATCCTCGAAAACTGTTCATAGGTAAGAGTACATTTTGTGTGCTCTTTTTAATTATTGGATGCGCTGTTTGAAGCCACAACAATGCTACTCAACTCGTGTATCGTTGAAACGTTGTTCAATAAAGAACAAAGCGGTTCAACTCGAGGCGCAGCAGCGCAATGTTAAACGCCCACCTTGACGCAGCGTTGCGTTTTGAACGGCATGAACACGGCATTGAAAATGCCGTGTAAAAAGGCTTTTACGGATACATGCAAGCAAGCATGCACACACGGTGTGTTTCGAGTCCTCAGTGAACGACATCAAAATCGCTGACATCCTAACATTCGATCATGGTATTTTTAACGGACAAGTGAAGAAGAACAAGCGTCTCTCACATTTATTCTCAACTCCTAGCCCCAGAAAGAAGACATATATATGAGAGGCTACTGAAGATAGCAAGAAAAAGAGGACTAGTGCAGCAAAGCTCAAACTGTGGAATAAAATACTGCAGTGTCCAAAGCTTAGGCAGAGAAACAGAGTAATCTTAAATTAGCATATGTAATTATTTTTGGTCATTGCTTGGCGCGTATACACCACAATTACTATGATTTAAGAATCAGCTCGAGCAATTAAACAACCAGCAGTGGTTGAATTAATTCATTTGGTATTTATGCCGGCGGCACGGTGACCGACTGGTTAGAGCGTCACCCTCACAGTTCTGAGGACCGGGGTTCAATTCCCCGGCCCCGCCTGTGTGGAGTTTGCATGTTCTCCCCGTGCCTGCGTGGGCTTTCTCCAGGCACTCCTGTTTCCTCCCACATCCCCAAAACATGCATGAATTGGAGACTCTAAATTGCCCGTAGGTGTGAATGTGAGTGCAAATGGTTGTTTGTTTGTATGTGCCCTGCAATTGGCTGGCAACCAGTTCAGGGTGTACCCCGCCTCCTGCCCGTTGATAGCTGGGATAGGCTCCAGCACGCCCGCGACCCTAGTGAGGAGAAGCGGCTCAGAAAATGGATGGATGGATGGTATTTATGCCCATTGCCTAGATCAGACTATAGGATTTTAGACCCGATATTGGCCTGATTAGCTGTCACGGGCTATTTTCCAGTTTGGACCTGACATAAATTGTCAGGACCGACAAAACTTCTTGTAGTGTGACATAATCTACGACCAACAATTTGGCCTGACAATAGCATAACATGATCTCAATAAATTTATGTTGCTTCGATTATGCCGCTTCCACCTTTGCGACAGTACGTCAGTATGTTCTGCACAAAGCAGGCTCACAGCAGGTGCTTTTATTGATTACAGAAGTTATTCACCTGTATGGATCTCTAAGAACAATGTCTCTGTGGCTATATGACGTCATCTCACAGACATAAACCGCAACAGAAGGGGAGTCTCCACAGGACTCTGAACCTCTCAAGGCCCTCCCCGGGTGAATGACGCTTGCATACATCTGAAAAATGGCATTTTGTCACATTGACTAGTAATTTTTTCAGATTCAGTCACTGGTAATGGCATGTTCCAGCTATTTAGTATTATTTTGGCACTAACGCATACAGATCACAACAAAGTGAACCCCCGCATGGCGTGGCGATCGAGACAGTACAACAAATGAATGACTAAGTCTATATTTGCTATTATTAAATCAATAAAAACAAAGCGCAAAAGGCCTATAAAAATGTTGCAACTAGGATCTCATAGCTCGTTGTGCTTGTCGTGGTGTTGTGAGCACCAGAGATATTAAACAGGCCTCATTTAGAAACAAAATGTTAGCATTTTGTGCTGACAGCGTACCTTTTTTTTTTAAAAGACATAATTCCAGTACAGTATATTGCTTACTTACATTGGAGTAGACAAAGGTGGGCCTATTGAATTCAAATGACTCTGCATCCGAATGCATAGTTTTATCCACAGCCTGGGGGTTTGTTTTGAGATTTAGGAACTGAAAAAAAAAAAAACTCCTCCTTTCCGGATAATGTGTGTCAGTTGTCACAAGCACACAATTTAACCATAGTTGTCTTTTAAATGAGTTCAATGCTATACAATTCAATACTGTAGAGCAAAAAGGTCAACTTAAAACGCCATCACTGAATTCAACAGCACAGCTGGAAGTAGCAGTGCTGGCTTGAAAGGCACCCTGTGTGGCGCCCCTAGTTGGCGCCCCCTAGGTGTGTCATCCATAGGGGCGGGAGTGCTGAATGCGAAATTCTATTTAACAGGCTATTCTATGTCTAGAATGCAGATTAAGAATACACCTAAACTACCGTATCTGTCAAGAAGGTTATAATTAATTGTTCTTTTGTTCTGAAGGATCATTAATGCAGCCCTATGGGGGGCACAAGTCAGTGCAAACTGTAGGCCGGTCCCAAGCCCGGATAAATGCAGAGGGTTGCGTCAGGAAGGGCATCCGGCTTAAAACCTTGCCAAACAAATATGAGCGTTCATCCAAAGAATTCCATACCGGATCGGTCGTGGCCCGGGTTAACAACGTCCGCCACCGGCGCCGTCAACCTGCAGGGCGCTGTTGGAAATTCAGCTACTGTGGGTCGAAGTCGAAGTCGAAGTCAAAGAAGAAGAAGAAGAAGAGGTGGAAAGCGGGTTCTTCGGCAGAAAGAGAAGAGGAAAACACAGAGCCTAGAACTGAATGTGGGGACTTTGAATGTTGGGACTATGACAGGAAAATCTCGGGAGTTGGTTGACATGATGATTAGGAGAAAGGTTGATATATTGTGTGTCCAGGAGACCAGGTGGAAAGGCAGTAAGGCTAGAAGTTTAGGGGCAGGGTTTAAATTATTTTACCATGGTGTAGATGGGAAGAGAAATGGAGTCGGGGTTATTTTAAAAGAAGAGTTCGCTAAGAATGTCTTGGAGGTGAAAAGAGTATCAGATCGAGTGATGAGGCTGAAATTTGAAATTGAGGGTGTTATGTGTAATGTGATTAGTGGCTATGCCCCACAGGTAGGATGTGACCTAGAGGTGAAAGAGAAATTCTGGAAGGAGCTAGATGATGTAGTTCTGAGCATCCCAGACAGAGAGAGAGTCGTAATTGGTGCAGATTGTAATGGACATGTTGGTGAAGGTAATAAGGGTGATGAAGAAGTGATGGGTAAGTACGGTATCCAGGAAAGGAACTTGGAAGGACAGATGGTGGTAGACTTTGCAACGAGGATGCAAATGGCTGTAGTGAACACTTTTTTCCAGAAGAGGCACGAACATAGGGTGACCTACAAGAGCGGAGGTAGAAGCACACAGGTGGATTACATCTTGTGCAGACGATGTAATCTGAAGGAGGTTACCAACTGTAAGGTAGTGGTAGGGGAGAGTGTGGCTAGACAGCATAGGATGGTGGTGTGTAAGATGACTCTGGTGGTGGGGAGGAAAATTAGGAAGACAAAGGCAGAGAAGAGAACCATGTGGTGGAAGCTGAGACAGGACGAGTGTTGTGCAGCTTTTCGGGAAGAGGTGATACGGGAAGAGCTTCCAGAAGACTGGACCACTGCAGCCAAGGTGATCAGAGAAGCAGGCAGGAGAGTACTTGGTGTATCTTCTGGCAGGAAAGGAGAGAAGGAGACTTGGTGGTGGAACCTCACAGTACAGGAAATCATACAAGGAAAACGGTTAGCTAAGAAGAAGTGGGACACTGAGAGGACCGAGGAGAGGCGAAAGGAATACATTGAGATGCGACACAGGGCAAAGGTAGAGGTGGCAAAGGCAAAACAAGAGGCATATGATGACATGTATGGCAGGTTGGACACTAAAGAAGGAGAAAAGGATCTATACAGGCTGGCCAGACAGAGGGATAGAGATGGGAAGGATGTGCAGCAGGTTAGGGTGATTAAGGATAGAGATGGAAATATGTTGACTGGTGCCAGCAGTGTGCTAGGTAGATGGAAAGAATACTTCGAGGAGTTGATGAATGAGGAAAATGATAGAGAAGGGAGAGTAGAAGAGGCAAGTGTGGTGGACCAGGAAGTGGCAATGATTAGTAAGGGGGAAGTTAGAAAGGCATTAAAGAGAATGAAAAATGGAAAGGCAGTTGGTCCTGATGACATTCCTGTGGAGGTATGGAAGCATCTAGGAGAGGTGGCTGTGGAGTTTTTGACCAGCTTGTTCAATAGAATTCTAGTGCGTGAGAAGATGCCTGAGGAATGGAGGAAAAGTGTACTGGTGCCCATTTTTAAGAACAAAGGTGATGTGCAGAGCTGTGGCAACTATAGAGGAATAAAGTTGATGAGCCACACAATGAAGTTATGGGAAAGAGTAGTGGAGGCTAGACTCAGGACAGAAGTGAGTATTTGCGAGCAACAGTATGGTTTCATGCCTAGAAAGAGTACCACAGATGCATTATTTGCCTTGAGGATGTTGATGGAAAAGTACAGAGAAGGTCAGAAGGAGCTACATTGTGTCTTTGTAGATCTAGAGAAAGCCTATGACAGAGTACCCAGAGAGGAACTGTGGTACTGCATGCGGAAGTCTGGAGTGGCAGAGAAGTATGTTAGAATAATACAGGACATGTACGAGGGCAGCAGAACAGCGGTGAGGTGTGCTGTCGGTGTGACAGAAGAATTTAAGGTGGACGTGGGACTGCATCAGGGATCAGCCCTGAGCCCCTTCCTTTTTGCAGTGGTGATGGATAGGCTGACAGATGAGGTTAGACTGGAATCCCCGTGGACCATGATGTTTGCAGATGACATTGTGATCTGCAGTGAAAGCAGGGAGCAGCTGGAGGAACAGTTAGAAAGATGGAGGCATGCACTGGAAAGAAGAGGAATGAAGATTAGCCGAAGTAAAACAGAATATATGTGCATGAATGAGAGGGGTGGTGGGGGAAGAATGAGGCTACAGGGAGAAGAGATGGCAAGGGTAGAGGACTTTAAATACTTGGGGTCAACCGTCCAGAGCAATGGTGAGTGTGGTCAGGAAGTGAAGAAACGGGTCCAAGCAGGTTGGAACGGGTGGAGGAAGGTGTCAGGTGTGTTATGTGACAGAAGAGTCTCTGCTAGGATGAAGGGCAAAGTTTATAAAACAGTGGTGAGGCCAGCCATGATGTATGGATTAGAGACAGTGGCACTGAAGAGAAAACAGGAAGCAGAGCTGGAGGTGGCGGAAATGAAGATGTTGAGGTTCGCTCTCGGAGTGACCAGGTTGGATAAAATTAGAAATGAGCTCATCAGAGGGACAGCCAAGGTTCGATGTTTTGGAGACAAAGTTAGAGAGAGCAGACTTCAATGGTTTGGACACGTCCAGAGGAGAGAGAGTGAGTATATTGGTAGAAGGATGATGAGGATGGAGCTGCCAGGCAAGAGAGCGAGAGGAAGACCAAAGAGAAGGTTGATGGATGTCGTGAGGGAAGACATGAGGGCAGTTGGCGTTGGAGAGGAGGATGCAGGAGATAGGCTCTCATGGAAAAGGATGACGCGCTGTGGCGACCCCTAACGGGACAAGCCGAAAGGAAAAGAAGAAGAAAGAAGTTCTGAAGGATCATTCTTCAAAAGTATCAGTCATTTGTGAATTTACAGATAAGTAGCCTACTTGTCTCGTACCTTCCTTTTCTCTTTTGAAATTGCAGTTGCAAGACACCTACTCAACCACCTGAGTCATGCTCACAAAAAAAAAAACATACTATTATAAGATGTGTATTTACTACTTCAGTGTCAGTTGGTAGTCTTGTAATGCAATTCACCTTTGTTTTAAAGGGTTAATTGCACTTTTAATAAACCAAGAGATGTCAAACTTGAATGATTAACATTTACAATGAAAGTATATTTGAAACAATTATTTATATATACTTTCTAAACTTTGTATGGGAATTACCAGTAAAAATTAACAAATGAGACTTTCATCTGCAAATTAAATGACTGCCACATACCCAGCAGTTTTTATTTCTTATTGCACATATCAGACTAATAACTGATACAGAGGTCAAGGATATCTCCAATATTTGTCTGTTTGAGATTTTCTTGTCTTGTCTTTCTCTCCAGCTGAGTTGTTCCTAATATTCTCCGCAAGATGCTCGCAACACAGACAAGCCCATATCGTATCATTGCTTTCATTAGGATTTCAGAGATAGCAATATTGCAAAAAATACTGATTAGCTAAGCCTAAGCATTTCAGAACACAGTGAGCTTTTAACAGTCATTTTGCCACTTCAAAGTGACTTTGACTTTATATATTATGACACTATAATTTTTTTTTCTTTAAAACGGACAAAAATGTTTTTTCACAAACAAGACTCTTGTATTAAATGTAATATGAATATCATATGAAGATCTCTTTCCATAATGCTATCAATACATTTTGATACAAATATTTTTTTATCGACCCAAACCTGCAAGTTTTACAAACAATCTTTAAACCAACCAACCCATTAAAACAAGAACAGGGAAAAATACATGCATTATGCAGAAATCTTTGCATCATATAATGATACATATAATAATAAAGATATCAATTATATAGTTTGCCATTTCTATTGTTTCATTTACTCACCCAATGAGAATTCATAAGAAATCAGATCTATAAGCAGAATCTATAATGGAATTGAAATCAGTAAAGTCTTACAAGTTCACATCCTTACTCTTGGTTGTTGGACAAGAAGGAGAACACTGAAATTTTGTCAAAATTAGCATTATCACGTGGCTATGCAGACTTTCCATTGCACAGTGAAAAAATACAATTGTTTTAATAATGATATAAGAAGAACAACCAGGAATGATAATACAATATAATATTAGGTACAGTCATGGTTTGTGCTCACATTTTCCGTGTTTGCACATTATGTGGAGAGCAAATGTTATTATTGTGGGTTTTATACAGTGCAAATGTGTAGTGTATTTTTTCTTTAAAAAAAAAAGCAAATGGTGTTTTTGGAGGGATTCCATTCATTTCAATGAGTAGAGATGATTTGAGATACAAGTCTTTTGATACCTAAGCGAGGTCATGGAACAAATCTGACTATCTCATGGCACCACTCTATAAGGTTTACACCCATGCAGTTGATCGCTATGATTTACACACTTGGCTTTTTTTTGTGTTCTAATCAATTGTGAAACAGAATTGTTTTATTTTTTTTCTCGCTATACTGAAGGACACTTGAGAAGGACGGATGTTAGCTGTCATACAAAGATTGAGCATGGATTGTCTGGCTAAAGGACGCTTTCCTAACTCACGAGCGTTTATCGCACAGCTGTCTGTGTGCTTCCGAGCGTGCCTCCATGCAGGGCATTGGTGACTGACAAGTATTGCTTGACAAAGGAAGCGGACAATCAAACATGTGGAGGGCGACATTTAATATCTTAGGAGAGCTTCTTTTGTAGGCAAGGATAGTATAATATTTATTGCATATTTGGCATCTGACTGTGGCAAGTAATTTCTGTCTCAAGGTACCTCAATACCAATTTGCTTTGTACTGACAGCAGGGAAAGAGAATACGGACACATGTCTGCTGTATCTTCCCGGTTTTGTTGACAGATTAACATTGGACAAGAGGTACGTACATAAAAACAAATAACTATTCACCCTCACATTCACACATATGGAAAATATAGCGTCTGGAGGATTGGAATTAAGCAAATTTATTAAAAAAAACATACGGTGGATTACGATGGTAAAAGAAATTAAAACCATTTCTTCAACTTGTTTACGGAATGTATCAGTATGCAATGTACCATGTCACATTTATCCTCTTAATCCACAGGCAAGTTCAATGCTGTTGTGCTGCTATAATTACACACTATTTTCGGTAGCATATACTGTAGCGGCATCCCGCCTACAAGCGGTTGAAACGCAAGTCGGATCAGTATTTATTGTTCCAAACCATGGCAAACTGTATTGCTTGGTGGAAAAGTGGCTTAACATGATCTCACACAATAGAGGAAGAAGAAAAAGGCCTTTTGTGCGAACATAATTTTAGAATAAATGTAACATATATACATATATCCTTTTTCACCAATAAATAATTATGCTTGTATATAATACCTGCGATTGGCTGGCGACCAGTTCAGGGTGTACACCACCTCTCGCCCGAAGATAGAAGGGATAGGCTCCAGCATGCCCGAGACCCTAGTGAGGATAAAGCGGTACAGAAAATGAATGGATGCATGGATGGATGTAAATAATACGGTGAAATGAAAGAAAGGCAAGAACTCATCTGAAGGCCCGTAGATGGCACGGAACATAAATATGACACACGACATTGCAGAGCAAGCACATTAGGGACAATTGGAATGCTAATCGCAGGAATAGACACCCTCTCTACACAACGTAAGATCATTTTTAATGGGGAACTCATTTACAGCATCCCAATGGCAGCTGGTATGACTCCAGCTTTTAATCTTTTTAAGTGCCTTTTTAAGTTGGTGCAGCTGTAGCAACAGAGTTCAAATGGGATAATCACTTAACTCTTTAACGTCTGTGTGTGAAAGAGAGCATCTATTAACTGAGGGTAATTACAGCTACAATACTACGTGTTATTTTTCTTATTTTCTTCTTTTTTTCCAGTTAACATATAGAAATAAACAATTCAAATTTAAGTTTGACGTCTTTTTTTTCCTACAAGTACAAATATAACAGTTTTGTAATATTGTTCCAACTATATAACAGAAAATTCTAACTTTTAAATTCTTCAGGCATCTCTAGATCTCTCTTCAAGGCGGCAGACGGGTTCCTCATCCTCGTCATCCCCTTGTGACGCAGGAAGGAATTGTAATTGTACTTTAAGATTACTATTCAAGTTAAGCTTTATTCTCTATTCATAGTGATGTCTAAACTCTTCCTAACCGCTTCGTCCTAGTGACTACATGCATGTGTGTATGCCCTTTTATCACCTGTTATTTCCTGTTATTTCAAGCAGGTTGTCGCTGCACACCAGGTTGAGTCTTCAGCTTTACGCAGCCCTAGAGTTATGGGAAAGCAGTTTACCCACCACGTCCATTATTACTTTTGTTGTAATTGTCAGTAAAGTGAAATCGGTGTTTATCGGTAGCATAACTATAGCTTTAAATTCCCAAGAGTCATGGGACAGCACAAAAAACAAACACAGTCATCATCATTATTGGCATTGCAGTCTCAGAAAACCGTAGATTTCTTGAACCTGGGTGTTAGGTTTTAAAAAACAAACTTTTTTCGCTTTTCTTCTAGTTGTGAAATGGCGGCAGTCGATTAGCATCACGGAGCATCATCGCTAAGTTAAAAGTGTGAATATCCAGCATTCCAAGCTATTCAAAATTAAGCGTATCCATTTTTTCGAGTTTTTTTCCAGTCACAGTGTGACGACCCATTGAAAACCTTTGATTCGTGTTGAGGTAATATTTTGCTTGCTGTGCCGTTAAACCAGTAAACATCCCAATAAATAAAAACAAGCAACTCCCCTGATTATTGTGGAAAATTACAAGTGCTGTGAGCATTTGAAAGTCCTCCCTTGTTGTACGCGACAAGCTCTCCTTTTCTCCTGTTACTTAAAACTAAATAAGACGAACGCATGCATCCGTATGGTGGAATTTATTCACACAGACCTGGTCTCAAATGTAATTATACAAAGAACAATCTTGTAACACAAATCTTTTAATATTTCAGAGCGCTAAAATTCTCCTACTCTTTCCGATGGCTGAAATGGGTTCATTGAAAATAATAAAAACTTTGCTCTATTTCAATCGGACTTTATCACAATCTGACATTTAATTCAGTGGGCATTTACTGTACAGTATGTCATTCTACTCTATTCCTCATTCTACAGTTTTTTTTTATTGTTTACCTGCTATTGATGTCATCTTGTTAATCTTAAACCCAACCATAACTCAACTGTGATGTCTACAGAAGGTATTTAAAATAGACCTCAATTTACTCCTGCCTGGCACTAAAATAGTGCTCGTGAGACAGAAAAAAAACTCCTGATGTATCCAGATTTTCTGTCTGAGCACGCTCTATGCGTAAACAGAGAGCAGCTGGACAAACGAGTGGGAATAAATAATAAAAGACTTCCTGTGGAGAAAATGGGAATGGGAACAAAAGATGCAGAGCGGGATAAATGTGCTCTGTTCATTCAGCTTGCATTTTAAGGTGCAAAGAATCTGCTTCACGAAAGCACAAGGCCAAACAATAATAACTAGGACAGATGAAAATTCAGACAGGTAGTGACGAGAGGAAAGATGGGACAATGGGTGAAGGAGAAGCGTTGCCAATCTGCTATTGCAATGACATCCTCGAACCACCTTACTTAATAGTAACCTCATTACATTACAGTTCTAACACTGCAGTTGGGTGGCGACCCGTCCAGGGTTTACCCCGCCTCTTGCCCAAAGTCATTTGGGAAGGTTAGAGTTGGCGACCCTATTAAGGATAAGCGCTATTGAAACTGGATGGACGGGTTGATACAGTTCTAACAATGTCAATGTAACTGGTCTGAATGTTATTTTTAGGTTTTGTATTCATTGAATTTCCAAAATCCTACACCTTAAATTATACAGTTTGGATTGCAAACTAAATGTTCTGGGAAAAAAATATGAAAATCTGCTTGCATTTGTCATGCGTTTTGTGTTGCAGTGCACACAAAGCCTTACTGCTCAATACAATATGGCTATATCACAAGTGCAAGGAGGACTGTAAAAAAATGATTTATTTTTGCACAACTCTGTTTTGGTTTCTAATTAGTTGACATGAATAAAATACAAATATATACAGTGCCAACATTTTTTTGCTTTTATCATCCATTAACTTAATTTCACACCTAAAGATACATGAAGTTAAATTGGGTGACCCTTCAGAAAAATAAAATATGACATTCCTAAAGAGTTATTAAAAGGATGGCGACAGTTACACTCTTAATCACATTAATACATTTTCCATTCTTTTCCATTCATTGGAGCTTAGGCAGTGTCTCGGGTCGGATTGTGTTCAACTTTGAAGGTCAACTTGTCTATGAAAGTAAAGCAAAGCAAATTTATTTATATAGCACATTCCATACAGAAGGTAACTCACCGTGCTTTACATGATTAAAAGCATTTAAAAACAAAAAACAAAATTAAAAAGCAGCTTAAAAACATTTAAAACAAAGAGAAAAATAAAAATAGAATAAAAACAGCGTACAGTGCAAGAAATCAGAATCATCTTTATTTGCCAAGTATGTCCAAAAAACACACAAGGAATTTGTTTCCGGTAGTTGGAGCCGCTCTAGTACGACAACAGACAGTCAATTGACAGAGAACACTTTGAGACATAAAGACATTGACAAAAAAACAGTCACTGAGCAATAAAGGGTTAATAGTTATCTGGTAATGCCGGTACATTTATTTATTTATTTTTGGACAATTGTACAAAGATGCAGAATCCTCTAGCACTTAGAGCAGTTTGAATGACTAATATAGCAATAGGATCATTTAAAAGTGGAAATGCTCTAAAACGCACGAGAAAAAAGAAAAGGACTTAAAAACATGCACACTTAGGGCTGATGTCACTTCTGTTGGCAACTTATTCCATTTGTGTGCAGCATAATAGCTAAATGCTGCTTCACCATGAGTCTGTCGATTTCAGAGCACTACTGGGTATATATTCCACTAGCATTTCTTTCATGTATTAAACCATTTAGTGGATTATAGACCAGTAGTAGAACTTTAAAGTCTATTCTAAAGCTGACTGGGAACCAGTGTAGAGACTTTAGAATTAGAGTATTATGTTCTGACCTCTTTGTTCTGGTCAGAACCCGAGCTGCAGCATTCTGAATGAGTTGCAGCTGTTTAATGCTCTTTTTGGGGAGTCCAGTCAGAAGACCATTACAATAGTCAAGTCTACTTGACATAACAACATAGATGAGCTTCTCCTGCTCTGCTTGGCACATGCAAGCCTTCACTTTGGATATGTTCTTCAGCTGGTAGAAGGCTGTTTTAGTAATTGATTTGATATGACTATTGAAAGTCAGGTCGGAATCTATCAGTACACGAAGTTTTCGGATTTAGTCTTCGTTTTTTAAAGAGTGAATCCAGGTATTTACTAACAGCAATCCTCTTTTCTTTACTCCCAAAAACAATTATCACAGTTTTGTTGTGGTTTAATTGAAGAAAGTTTAAGCTCATCCAGTTATTTATCTGTTTTATACTCTAGTCATCTGGAGACACTGCTAGATATAACTGTGTCATCTGCGTAACGATGACAGTCAACATTAAGTTTCGGAAGAATTTGACCCGAGGGTAACATACGGGCGGAATAGGAGGGTTCCAAGAACTGACCCCATTCAGGCCCCATACTGTAGGTCATTGCTATTTGATGAGATTGAACACTTCCAAAATAACTCCCTTCCTCCAGGTAGGACCTGAGCCATTTAAAGAGTGTTCCATTTAGTCCCACCCAAGTTTACAACCTGGTCAGCAGTATGTTATCCATCCATCCATCCATTTTCTGAGCCGCTTCTCCTTACTAGGGTCGCGGGCGTGCTGGAGCCTATCCCAGCTGTCATCAGGCAGGAGGCGGGATACACCCTGAACTGGTTGCCAGCCAATCGCAGGGCACATAGAAACAAACAACCATCCGCACTCACATTTACACCTACGGGCAATTTAGAGTCTCCAATTAATGCATGTTTTGGGGATGTGGGAGGAAACCGGAGTGCCCGGAGCAAACCCACGCAGGCACGGGGAGAACATGCAAACTCCACACAGGCGGGGCCGGGGATTGAACCCGGGTCCTCAGAACTGTGAGGCTGACGCTCTAACCAGTCGTCTACCGTGCCGCAGCAGTATGTTATGATCTACCATGTAAAAAGCCGCACTGAGATCCAACAAGACCAGAACTGTCACCTTTCCCGAGTTAGTGTTCAACCTCATATCATTTAGCACTTTGATAAGAGCTGATGCTGTACTGTGATGAGTTTGGAAACCAGAAAATGAAAATGAGATTTGCTCCTACTGTTGTTTCATTAAATACTGCATGTATTGATAATGCATTGATATTTAATTATCATCAATTTTCTATACCGCTTAATTTGCTTACGGTTGCATGGAGCCTCTCCCACTTGACTTGGCACGAATGGTAGACTACACCCTGCACTGGTCAACACTCAATCGCACGGCACATATAAAGACAGACATTTAATTCACAGATTTTCAATTGATTTGAGAGTAGTTTTTAATGAAGTTTCATGGTCGTTCACAAAGCTGTATCATACATTTTTAACTAGGGTTGGCATATGGTCAAAATGGTTATTGAGTGCTTGATTCAGTTTGACAAAATCATGTTGCGTGAAGTGTAGTTTGTTGATTTAGATTCTAAGTGAGTAAAGGCATTTGTTTAGTTTCATCCAAAAGACACACGGACAATTAAACAATTTGGGAATCACAAAAAATATGCCTTCATTTACAGTTGTCTGCTGATCCATACATGACAAACCACTGTTGATGTGATTATTTGATAATTAATTACCATAATAAGATTTTCCCTCACTTTGATATCATGGCAGTTAAGCAGATGACTGCACTGCCTCTTCCTCTCCAAATAATAGTAATGTTGGAGGATATTTTGGTGTACAATATATTTCAAGTGGAAGTAGGTATTTTAGAATCATCATATCCAACTCCCTGCTAAATTGGCTACATACCCCCTTGCTTTGGGGAACTGGTTGATCGTCAATTCCCGACAACTACAAACAGTTTCTGACTCCACTTGTTTAATCTGGTATAAATAATGCAATGGCTCATGTTGTCTCTTGCAACACTTAAATTCTACACTGGCACTTTAAAAACACAAAAAGCTCTTTGACGTGCATCTGTCTTTTAACTCTATCCCCTGAGACCCTGGAGGTGGAGTGGGCTGTCTAATAACCGTGGCTTGAATCCTCCAGTGGCCATAAGGAAAAGTCCTTGAGCAAGACACTTAAACTTCCAACAGCACTTCCAGGCATCACCATCAGGGCGATGACTGTGTTTAAAAAAAAGTATTTGACATATAAATAGACAGATGTCACAAAAACAAGGTCAACTATCCATCCATCCATTTTCTGAGCCGCTTCTCCTCACTAGGGTCGCGGGCGTGCTGGAGCCTATCCCAGCTGTCATCGGGCAGGAGGCGGGGTACACCCTGAACTGGTTGCCAGCCAATCGCAGGGCACATACAAACAAACAACCAGTCGCACTCACAGTCACACCTACGGGCAATTTAGAGTCTCCAATTAATGCATGTTTTTGGGATGTGGGAGGAAACCGGAGTGCCCGGAGAAAACCCACGCAGGCATGGGAGAACATGCAAACTCCACACAGGCGTGGCTGGGGATTGAACCCAGGTCCTCAGAACTGTGAGGCTGATGCTCTAACCAGTCGCCACCGTGCCGCCCAAGGTCAACTAAGTAAGTCAAAACAAATTATAACAGTAGAGCGAGAACTCCGTTTTATTCAACATGAGGCCTTTTGATTGGAAAAAAACATGAAGGACATTTTCAAAGGGAGTAGGTCTGTTGGTTGAAATAGGTGCTCATACGACGTGCAGGATTCTGAAAATCAGTACTGATCCTTGACTGCCTCTTTCACTGACAAAATCCTGAAATTTTAAGTCAGTGGGTGGTGTAGAGGTTGACCAGCTTTTCTTTGGAATGGATGTCATAATGGTTCTCAAAAAGAAAACGCTATTCTTAAACTATCACCTTGTACAAATGTCTCAGTATTAAAGAATTCACTTTAATGTCAGGTATAGAGCAATACACACTTAGAAATATTTCACATATTGTATTTTTATTGAATTAACCTTTTGAATCACCTTTGGCACTTTATGTTGTACTTCAGCATTCCTTTCCTTATAGCATTTACACAGAAGAAAAAATAATATTTGTGTAAAAAGGCAACTTTTTACCCATTTTCTTCTTGCTTCAAAATCCAAAAAACAGTTGGGCTTTGGAGTTGGAGGGTCACGATTCGAGTCACGGTTCGGGTCCCGCTACTAACAAAGGAATTGCAACAATTGTTGGAGCGATACTAGTTTGCATCCTGACTACTGCCGAGGAGCTCTTGAGCTAAGCTCTCAACCCTATCAGCCTCTGCTCAGGAATTTTTTAATTACACATCACATCTAAGTGTTTGCTGACAAAATGTTGATATGGGGCTCGTGTTGCTGTATTAAGGTCTCTGAGTAAGTTCGCATTTACGCAAGAAATATCATGATGTAAGTCATAGAGTAACATGACTTTTCAAAGCATATTTGACTTTTGGAAAAGTGGGCTGGTCAGACTGCAACACAATTTCTGTAATACCTGCAGTCGGTGGTTTACACACTCAAGCTGGTGCTGCTCTACAGCCTAGAACACCTCAAATTTGCAGCGACTCATGCAAGTACTATCCAGCTCAGAGAATACAGCTTCATGTTGAACACTGTCATTCTAGAAATTCTCGATGAGTGGAGCATTTCCCCTGCCTTCTGTTAATGTATTACCAGATTCCTGACAGGCAGAAAACAGCAGGGCAGGCTCGGTGATGTCACCTCATCCACAGAGATAATAAACACTCGTGCCCCTCCAGGATACATATGCTCTCTTACCCCTCATCATTACTGGCATACCTTACATCCATCCATCCATTTTCTTTACCACTTATCCTCACTAGGGTCATGGGCTGCAGGAGCCTATCCCAGCTGTCTTCGGGTGGGAGGCGGGGTACACCCTAAACCGGTCGCCTGCCAATCGCAAGGCACATAGAAACAAAAAACCATTCGCACTCACATTCACATCTATGAGCAATTTAGAGTCCTCAATCAACCTACCACGCATGTTTTTGGGATGTGGGAGGAAACTGGAGTGCCCAGAGAAAACCCACGCAGGCACGGGGAGAACATGCAAACTCCACACAGGCGGGGCCGGGGATTGAACCCGGGTCCTCAGAACTGTGAGGCAGACGCTCTAACCAGTCATCCGCCGTTCCATCAAAAGAGTACCACAGATGCATTATTTTCTTTGAAAATAAGTACAAAAAGTACAAAAGTACAGAGAATGTCAGAAGAAACTACAGTAGAGTGTGTCTTTGTAGAGCTAGACAAAGCCTATGACAGAGTACCCAAAGAGGAACTGTGGTACTGCATGAGGAAGTCTGGAGTGACTAAGTATGTTAGAATAGTACAGGACATGTATGAGGGCAGCAGAACAGTGGTGAGGTGTGCTGGAGGTGTGAGAGAGGAGTTTAAGGTGGCGGTCGGACTGCATCAGGGATCAGCCCTGAGCCCGTTCCTGTTTGCAGTGGTGATAGATAGGCTGACAGATGAGATTAGACTGGAACTCTCCGTGGACCATGATGTTGGCATTGTGATCTGCAGTGAAAGCAGGGAGCAGGTGGACGACCAGTTAGAAAGGTGGAGGCATGCACTGGAAAGGAGAGGAATTTAGATTAGCCAAAGTAAAACAGAATATATGTGCATGAATGAGAGGGGTGGCGGGAAAAGATTGAGGCTAAAGGGAGAAGAGATAGTGAGGGTGGAGGACTTTGAATACTTGGGGTCAACAGTCCAGAGCAATGGTGAGTGTGGCAAGGAAGTGAAGAAGCAAGTCCAAGCAGGTTGGAACAGGTGGAGAAAGGTGCCAGGTGGGTTATGTGACTGAACAGTGTTTGCTAAGATGAAGGGCAAAGTTTATAAAACAGTGGTGAGGCCACCCATGATGTACGGATTAGAGACAGTGGCACTGAAGAGACAACAGGAAGCAAACTGGAGGTGGCAGAAATGAAGATGTTGACGTTCTCTCTAGGAGTGACCAGGTTGGATAGGTTCAGAAATGAGCTCATCAGAGGAGTAGCCAAGGTTCGATGTTTTGGAAACAAAGTTAGAGAGAGCAGACTTCGATGGTTTGGACACGTCCAAAGTAGAGAGAGTGAGTACATTGGTCGAAGGGTGATGAAGATGGAGCTGCCAGGCAAGAGACCGAGAGGAAGACCAAAGAGAAGGTTGATGGATGTCGTGAGGGAAGACATGAGGGCAGTTGGTGTTAGAGAGGAGGATGCAGACGATAGGCTTACTTGGAAAAGGATGACACGCTGTGGCAACCCCTAACGGGACAAGCCGAAAGGAAGAGAAGAGTCTTGAGATGTCATTCATATATTCATGATTTTAAATACCAATAACAGACAGACTGATATGGAAAAAGGCTACATTAGTTTTCTGCATAGCAACCACTTTGGGGTAACTACATTCTGCAGTCATTTAATGCAGATTAAATTCTTTGTTTTCAAAATTTTAGAAATATTTTCTGATGTGATTGTAATATATCACTCAAAGGTGAGAAAGGAGGAATAAGAAGATTTAGTTCCATTCCCTTTTCCCTGTCATTGAGAGAAGGCAATAGAAAGTCAATCTGGAAGATTAATCATCTTTGACGGCATAATGTGGGGATAATTTTCTTAAGAAGTCTTCCTAAAAATCAAATCCCTGCTATTTTCTGGTCTACTGAATGTCTATAGAAATATTAAAGCTAACAAAGGACAATTTTGCTTCACGTTGTTCGTTATTGCTGTAGAAGTCTTTACCCCATACGACCAAACATTTTACATTGCAACCAATAAGAGAACAAACTCACATGGTGAGTAATGATACATTTTGGTTCATTTGGACTTTTTACCATTTAAAAAGAAATGAAGAAACCATTTTTAGAAACCCACCAATTGATTTCTGTCAGACAAAATGAAATATATGATTGGCAGTCTCCTTTATGGACATATGGCATAGATCCGCATACATGGAAACTTCATATTCACAGACCCAAAATTTGACCCACAATCCTGACCAACATTTTCTTTCTGTGATACATGAGCAGTGTCTGCATCATTAGGGATCATTTGAAGACAATGCCCCCCCAAATGGGCTCCTGTGCCATCCACCCCACCCCACTCCCTGCAATGTAGTCTTTTTTTGTGGCAAACTTTATATAAAATCCATAAAATAAAAGGCCCAGTTGGTTCAGCTGTCATTTGAGAGAGACCAAAATGCACAAACAAGTGGAAGGACACCCTGCAATTGGCTGGCGACCAGTTCTGGGTGTACCCCGCCTCGAGCCCAATGTCAACTGGGATAGGCTCCAGCATACCCGTGGCCCTATTGAGGTTAAGCAGTACAGAAACTGGGATGGATGGATAGAGTGGAAGGACACTGTCACATATATATATAAAAATACCCACACTCACCGATTACAAATCTTCTAAAGCTAAACCATGTGTTTAATTAACGTTAAATTGTTTGCCGTGGCATCAGTAAAAGAAATTGGCATGTGCGAAGTGTGCGACTGCACAGGGTGCCACTCTGGGAGGCGGGGGGCGGCATGCCAACCCCTCCATTGACATATATAATCACCAGCTAATAAAATGTTATTTAAAGTTGGCGCTCACGTAGCATTTGGAGTGGCAATGATTACAAATTTTCAGATGCTAATATTAGCTGAGTTGGTTGTATTCTGGCGGCACGGTGACCGACTGGTTAGCACATCTGCCTCACAGTTCGGAGGACCGGGGTTCAAATCCCGGCCCTGCCTGTGTGGAGTTTCCATGTTCCACATCCCGGTCACAAGCTCTTCCAGCTCCTTCCCTCAGGTAGGCGCTACCGATCAATGCAAACTAGAACTAGCAGACATTCCAACAGCTTCTTCCCTCTTGCAATCAACTTCTTAAACACCTAACCTACAATTCCATTACAACATGATGGCAATTTTTTGACTTGAGTTCATTGTCACATTTCTGTGGGGCCAATTATATATTACTCGTGCACTCACTGTAGTTGTCTCGCCACGCTGCACTATTTGCATATCTGTTGTTGACCAATACTGGCCACTCATGCCAGAGTAGCATCTGCTCCATTTGCACACTGATTGAGGAGTCTCTGCAACATTTGCACAATCAACATTGTCCCACATTATCGCACTACTCGTCACTTTAAACCGCATACACTCCTTGAAGTCTCGGCGCCCTTTGCACAATGGTCATTGCACCGGACTATTGTAATATTAGTCATTTGAACTGCTCTAAGTGGTACCGGTAAAAAAAAAAAGTGGTAAAAATTTACCGGCATTACCAGATAACTAGCAACCCTTTACTGCTCAGTGAATGTTTTTTTTGTCAACTGACTGTCTGTTGTCGTACTAGAGCGGCTCCAACTACCGGAGACAAATTCCTTGTGTGTGTTTTTGGACATACTTGGCAAATAAAGAAGATTCTGATTCTGATTCTGATGTTCTCCCGGTGCCTGAGTGGGTTTTCTCCGGATACTCCGGTTTCCTCCCACATCCCAAAAAACATGCGTGGTAGGTTGATTGAAGACTCTTAATATCTTGTAGGTGTGAATGTGAGTTCGAACGGCTGTTTGTTTCTATGTGCCCTGCGATTGGCTGGCGACCAGTTCAGTGTGTACCCCGCCTCTCGCCCGAAGATAGTTGTAATCGGCTCTAGCACGCCCACGACCCTAGTGAGGATAAGAGGTACAGAAAATGGATGGATGATTGTATTCTGCTGCGATTGGGTGGTGACCAGTTCAAGGTGTGCCCCGCCTCTTGCCCAGAGTCACCTGAGATAGGCGCCAGCACATCCACAACCCTAGTGAGGATAAGCGGTACAGAAAATGGATGGATGGATTGTATTCTGTCTAAATTGGAGATTTCAGGCACAGATTCAAAATCCACCGTAACCCTCCAAACAAATGTAAAAGGTTAATTGACACTGACAGTGGCGGGCCGCTAAGTACGGAGCTTAACAACATAACCTCACAGATCACAGCTTTGGTGGAGGTCTGGGTTGTCTTTGTGTTCTTGTTGCTTTGCTATGCGTCATTCAGTATAGCTGTCAGCAATATCTATTCATGCATGCAAAATATTAACTCAAATACGGGACTACCTCCTCTCGCTGTGTAGTAATGTTGGATCCAACACATCATTCTTTTCTATCCATAGCTTTGGATCATTAAGTCAGTACCAAAACAGCCTTATGAAACATGACAGCATGGAAGACCACATGAGGCATAAGGGGGCACTATAAGAAAGGGAGGACAGAATGTAAGAAGGGGAATGTGACAACAGAGAACATGAGGGGACAGGGAAAGACATAAGAAAAAGTGTTAAGACCGATAGGGAGAGACAATGTTTGGAATGTGGGAGGTGCAGAAAAGATTTCACCCATCATTAGTGAAGTTGTGGCAGTCTCTGAAGCTCCCCTGAGGCCTTGATGTGGAGGTTTCTGCTGGGTCATATCTTTCAACTCCACCTGGCTGCTATTCCCATCAGTCAAATTTCTAGCTCTAGTTTCCATTCCTCTGTTGTTTCTTATGAGTGAAAGGTTGACTTTTACTTCCAGCCGTATCCCTTTCTGAGTCTTATTTAGCGAATGTTTTCAAATGTGCCTTTCAGTAAGTCACTTAACCTTGCTTCATTGAAGTAGCTCAAAAGTGTCAGATCAGCCTCTGGAGCTACTGGGCAAATTTGAGGTTTGAATATTTACCAGAGTTATTGCACCATATTATTTTATTGGATGTGGTTTTAATGGAGTTCTTACTATATGTGTACATAGCAAAATGAGACATAACTCATAAAGACATGACATTTAGCTTGAGTCTTACAAAATAATCACTTCCTCCCAACTATTGTTGCAATATGTACACCACCAATGATGGATATGACATCAGAGTCAATTCACATGAAAGATAACCTTTATAACTGTCAGACTAGTTTATCATCATGTTGTCGAAGTAATAAAGTGATTAATATTCATGTGGTGTCTTATCTTATTGTCCGTTCAACTATCAGATGGAGAAAGGTCATGCAGCAATGCCATTCAGTATGTCTTAAGAGCCACTTCTTATTTTGTTATCTGTGTAATGTGGGCAAACAAGCATGCTTTGACTGCTACTCCGTTTCTTTTTCTCTGTGTAGCGCAATCATTGTCCGTACTTTTGTAGCGTCCTTGAGCGTATGGAGCATGACTGTCAGTATGGGTGGTCTGTAGTCACATGATTTATTTTGTTTCAATTTCCAGAACCTTAGGATTTGGTAGTCCTCGGTCACCTCTTTTTCCTCTGGTCACAATACCCAATCAGGAGTATAAGTACTATTATTTGATGCCAAAGCATGAACACTGTGGGCGCACAGTGGAAGCTGACAGATGTGGAAGCGGATCTACAAACCAAGATTGCGTCTGCCAAACACGCTAGGCTAAATTGCTCTGCAGTTTATTTTGCATATTGAAGAAGGGGTATATGCGAATAGATCAACTTAACAAGTGTAATGTTAAACCTATGACAAATTACACTGGATGATTTAAAATCTTTAAATACCGCATATGAATGGCAGGTGACAACCAGAATGCAAAATAATGCCAAGATAGCGCAAAGTAAAATGAGAGGCGGCGTGGAGAACTTGTCCGCTTGTGTTAACATTTTCAAACAAAAATTATCGCAACACATTTTCTATTTAGCAATACAATTTTCGGAGACTCTGAATCATCTAAACGGCTGACTTGGAGCTAGTCACAAGAATGAGCCTCATCACCAATGACAAGACTCCTTTCAACTCTGCATTTCCTTGTGGCTTGGTCATTTCAGCGCGATGTGACAATTGGGGCTGGCCTCACCTAAAGCAGGCTGCGGCCCTCCTCGCGTACAATTCCCTTTGAAAAGTGGCCTCACGGATACAAACGACTTGATGATCGCAAGATAACTCACTGCTTGCCTGAAGCCATAGGCGTGTTTAGCTCTTTTTTTTTTTCTAAAGTGCATCCAAGCATCCCCAAAATTGGAGAGCTCTTTAGAATTTTTTGTCACTCTGTGTCCTTTTTTTAACAAGATAGAAAAGTGTTAAAACCATACAGTATATGGTTGAAATGTAATATCTTAACAACCAAAATGCAGTACCCGCCCTTTTGCCTCAAATATCTTTAGAGCCACCTCATCCCTCCCACCTCTTCTGGACTGAGCCGCAAGCCGAGCGTGAGTGCGCAGAACCTTCCGTGCAGTCATAAGTGAGTAGGCCGACCTTGCTTAAACCAGGATATGTGGCATATTTCTTGACATTCTAACACTCAATATCAACACACTATTATCATTACCAGGCCTAATTTTTGCTGCATTTAACCGTAGGTCACTGTTTATGTTGTTCGGCAGGCGTTAGCTGACACTTTTTCTAGGTAGGAAACATTACAGGTGGTCAGACAGTACCACTGTCCTTTTTGAACTTGAATGAGAGAAGAAAGCTTTTGCCATGTGCATGTGTTACTATTAATGCCAAGGTGCTACTGACGAGCTAACTGACTGGATGCCCATCAGTATTGAAACTTCTACTGTGTGTGTATGTTTTGTTTGTATGTGTGCTTGTCTGTTCACACATGACACAGATAGCCTCATCATAGATAAAAAGATTGTTTTCTGGGAATAAAAGAGCGACGTTCAGGTACGAATTTTAGGTCAAATGGTCTATCTATCTAGAATGATGTTTTAAGTTAGATCAATGTATCAGTTTGTATTTCTTATCAGATATAAAACGCATTGTATGGTTATCTATTTATCTATCTGAACTACAAGTATCATATAGTTACAAAACACCTTTTGGTCTTTGTTTGATTTGTATGCAAGATTTTGTATTGACTATTGATTTATAGAGTCATATATTATATGACTAAATAAACTTAAAAAATGCCCACATGCCACCTGAACATTTCTTAAACTAAACCATTTCCCAAAGCCCACAGTGGCATACCTTTATTATAACCCTAATGTTGTGTATGTGTGCATGGCCGCATATTTTGAGAGATGAAATGTGAAGCCCCGAACACCCCTCGCCAACCAAATGCCCCTATCGATGTGCTCTGGGTCCGAAACTGTCAGCCCCCTTAAACAGCTGATGCTAGAATCACCTAAACAGACCACAAAAGAAGGAGAAAAAAAACAGAAAATGTTGTGCTGATGTAGTTTGCTGAAAGGATTTCCACTGTTTACTCTTATCTCTCATATCCACTGTTTAGGTTTACAGCCTTTTTTACACCTGTTGCCGCGAGCTGTTTGTGAGTGAGTGAACAAGTAATTTAGTGCCAGCAATTTGGGATCTGAGTAAAAGATTGAAATCTTGGTAAATCACACGCAACACACCCACCGAAAGCGTGCACATTCTCTGGCATCTGCTATCAGGGGTGTATTTGTATTGTGTATTTTAATTGAAGTCTTAACCAAACATGTCATTTTGAACCAATCAAATTAAAAGGATATGTAAATCTTTCTTATCTGAGATCTATGCCTTCAACAAAGTTCACATTTACAAGGATTATTTAGACATGTCAATCAAATAACCATTTTAAATTGCCACTACAGCTTTCAAACAAATTGTAAGTCTTTCAAGTTGCAATCAGTCTATTTTTTTAATGATATAAAAATCATTAACATTGACAAAACATAATTATATATACTGTACACACACACACACACACACACACACACACACACACACATATATATTTAGCGAGAGAAAGCAAGAGAGAGAGAGAGAGCAAGGGAGAGGAGAGAGAGAGAGCGAGTATACAGTACTGTATATTGGAGGTGACAGTATATTTAATCTAATCTACTGTAAAAAATGCCTTTTATTCAGAAGACAATCACATATGCCCCCATTCACATACACAGCCTTTCACGCAATCATACACATCAATATGCATCGCACAAACAATAAATGAATCAACATGACAATGTAATTGCAACCTAAATGCATTGCTTAAAAGGAAGCGAAGCAAGCGGAAGCTCATCAACTGATTTGCTTGATTAGTTTGACAAATTTAATATACAGCATGGAGTCACAGTGAATACATGGCAGCATAACTAATTGTCTCCTGTCGGTTTTGCCTTGCATGTCTGGTAAAGCAAAGTGTGTTGGCAGAGTTGAGTCAGAGAGGTTCCAGGACTAGTCCACTATTTGACCTGAGTCTGTAGATGTCAGAGCCCTACTGGGTTAATATTCCACTAGCATTTGTTTCATATATTCAGGACCTAAACCATTTAATGATTTATAGACCAGTAGCAGAAATTTAAATTCTATTCTAAAGCTGAATGGGAGGCAGTGTAGAGACTTTAGAATTGGAGTAATATGATCTGACCTCTTTGTTCTGGTCAGAACCCGAGCTGCAGCATTCTGAATGAGCTGTAGCTCTTTAAAGTTCTTTTGGGGGAGTACAGTCAGAAGACCATTACAATAGTCAAGCCTACTTGAGGTAAAAGCATGCATGAGCCTCTCCTGGTGTGCTGGGCACATGCAAGCCGTCACTCTAAATATGTTCTTCAGCTTGGTAGAAGGCTGTTTTAGTAATTGATTTGATATGACGATTGAAAGTCAGGTCGGAAACTATCAGCACACCAAGGTTTCGAATTTGGTCTTTGGTTTTTAAAGAGAGTGACTCCAGGTGTTTACTAACAGCAAACCTCTTTTCTTTACCGCGAAAAACAATTATGTAGGTTTTGTTGTGGTTTAATTGGAGGAAGTTTTGGTTCATCCAGATATGTATTTGCTTTAGACGGAACACCTCAATTGAACTGTGGTCATCTGGAGACACTGCTAGATATAACTGTGTCATCTGCATAACTATGAGGGTCAACATTAAGGTTCTGAAAATTTTGACCGAAGGTTAGCATATACAGCCCAAACAAGAGGGGTCCAAGAACTGACCATTGAAGGATCCCATACCGTATATCATTGCCATTCGATAAGATTGAAAACTTCCATTGGTTACAAAATAACTCTTTTCGTCCAGATACGATCTGAACCATTTAAGGACCGTTCCATTTAGTCCAACCCATGTTTCCAACTTGTTCAGCAATATGTTATGATCTATTGTATCAAACACTGCACTGAGATTCAACAAGACAAAAACTGAGACCTTTCCGGAGTCAGTGTTCAACCTTATATCATTTACTACTTTGATAAGAGCTGATTCTGTACTGTGATGAGTTCGGAAACCTGATTGAAATTTGTCAAAAATCCATTTGAGTTCAATTAATCGCTGAGTTGATTAAAAACCACTTTCTCAACAATCTTTGCTATGAAGGGGAGATTTGAAATGGGTCAATAGTTTGCTAACATGGAAGCGTCCAGCATTCTCTTTTTTAGAAGTGGTTTAATGGCAGCAACTTTATGAGGTTTACTGTAGGAAACTCGCCTGACTGAAGTGAACAATTAATTATTTGCTGCAAATCAGCTAGCACAGACTTCACAATAGTTTTGAAAAAGTCAGATGGTATTGAGTCAAGACAGCTAGTTAACGGTTTCAGCTGCTCAACTGTTTACTCTACAGTTTTTTTTCGGTCAACTGTATTAAATTCTGGCCTGGTAATAGAGTAATTCCTGGGAGGTTGTAGATGTAGAATTTTTTGTTCATTTTGCTGATTTGTGCTGATACTTGCCCTGATGGATGATTTTTTTCACAAAAAATAGCAAGCAAATTCATTGCATTTATCTGTTGTGTGAAGTTCTGGAAAGCTATCTGATTAGGGGGGGGGGGGGGGGGGGGGGGGGGTTGTGAGCTTATCAACCACAGCAAACATCTTTCCATCCATTTTCCGTCCCACTTATTCTCTTTAGGGTCGTGGGCGAATTGGAGCCTATCCCAGCTGACTTTGGGTGAGAGGCGGGGTACACTCTGAACTGGTTGCCAGCCAATTGCAGCCACAGCAAACAGAGTGTGTGTATTGTTCAGGTTCTTGCTCATGATTTCAGAGAGCTGTTGTTGTCTGGCCCTGACTAACGTTTGGTCAAAATTACAAAGACTTTGTTTGTAGAGGTCATAGTAAATTTGGAGTTTATTTTTTCTCCATTTATGTTCTCCCTTCCTACATTTTTGATCGAGGCCTTTACCATCATAGTGCTCCTCCATGGTGTTTTAAGGTTGTCTTAATTGTAATAGGAGCAACAGCCTCCATCACATTTAAGACATTTCCATGTGAACATATCCAAAAGTTCATCAACTCTCTATGTATTCACTGTTGGTGACACAGCTACAGTTTCCATAAACGTAGCGCTGGTACTCTCATTTACTGTATGTACAATTTTTTTTAATGGCACAGAAGGTGCCTGAACTTTTGGGAGAATCTGTAATTCAAAGGACACTAAAAGAATATTGGAAATAGCCAAGTTCTTAATGTCCACTGATAAAATTGCAACATCCTTAGAGATTACTAGGTCTAAGATGTGACCTTGAGTGAGAGTTGGACCTTCATATGCTGAGAGAGGTCGAATGTGTCCAGTATAGCAGAGAGTTCTTAAGAATTTATTTCCATGCTATTGTCAAGATGAATGTTATAGTCTCCCATTATGGTTGTAAAATGGTTGTAGTCAGTACAAATAACTGACAGCAGTTCTGAAAATTGTCCTCCACATATTTTCCATTTTATCTTGGAGGTCTATAAATTATTAAAGCAATAACATTTAGATTACCTTGTACTAAAAAACAGATGTTTAACAGAGCTAAAAATCACCCAATAAAATGTCTTTACACTGAAATAATTATTTAAAAATAGCAGCAATTCCACTGCCTTTTTTCCCAATTCGACACTTGTTCATGAAACTAGAATTTGTTTGTGTTGCCTCATTTAGAATGGTGTTACTGTTACATTCTGTCAACCAGGTTTCATTAATGAGTAAGAAGTCTAGATCATAGTCATTGATCAACATTGATTTGTTACTCAGTAACCTTATATTGAATAGAGCTAACTTTGCAGAGATAACTGTAACAAATCATTTGTTTGATTGACATTTTATATTAACTATACTAAATTTGATTACATTGATTAAGCTTTAGAGCAAACATAGTGTGAGTCACAAAACTCACCAGATGCTGTTGTTGTTCTGACGCCTTACATTATGCAATCTCTCCATAATTCAAAAGACATCGCCTCCCGGAAAATAAAGCAAAAACAAAACAAAAAACAAAACAGGCTAATAATGTCTGTCATCTGTTCACTCGTTATGTGATTTAAAAAAAAAAAAAAAAAAGTACAAGATTTGTTGGACATTAGCTTTGGCATCTGTGCTTGTGGGCAAGGCAACATTATTGGATGATTGTATTTTCCTGATGCATATTAGTCCCGTGACTTTAGTGAAACGCTCTCTTCTGCTGTCACTCTGAGAGAAAGGTTTTTCCACACCCGCACAATAAAATTAATTGTCTTTTTTTGTTGGTACAGAAAATGTTGTATTTTTTTAAGTTGAATAGTGCACCGCAGCAGCTGGTCATTTTAATGTTCTTTTCTTCAACAGCTGTGCAGTTTTGCAGGGATAGAATTGCAACACAACGTACAAAGAAAAGCGCACAATTTGACAAATTAAACCCTAACATATACCTATTCAAGGCAGCAACTCAAGAACACGTATTCTCCTGTCCATTCAAAACTGTCATTTACGCACCCTCAACAATGTCATTTCTTGTAAAATAAAAAGAATGTCTGATCAGTGGGTATGATTTTATTAGGCTTAATAAAGATTTTATGATGGTCATACTTTGGAATGACTTCTCTTAAAGATATAAATTACGGAATTTCTTTTGGTAAATAACAACAACCAGCATCACAGAGCATATTATGTTCAACTTTGGAGCTTCTACTGCAGTGTCTGTGTTTGTGTGTATGTGAGACCCAGTCAAGTTGGGAGCCAGTCCCTTAGAAAAGCGAATCTGAACTTAAGAACCATCACCGGCTTCATAGCTAAAGGAGTTTGATCCAGATATTTTTTTAACTGAGAAAAAAAGCTATCTTCTTGTATTAACCCCTTCACCTCCGAGCAGACGAAACATTCTTATGAGACAATTGCCTCAACCATAAGAAATGGTCTGTAAGTTCACCCTGTGATCTATCATAGTGTTCAACAAAACAGACCATGAAACTGAATTCCTGGGTTACAAACAGGTCTTTGGGTTTCTCTAAGACAGTAGATCATCTGAGGTCAAACACAATGTACTGTATTTTCTGGGACACTGGTCTTCGATTTGTTCTGAATAGGAAACATACATACATACATACATACATACATACATACATCCTACACACTAAAACACTAAGGCCAGATTTATACAAGAACGATGAAATAAAAAGAATAAATAAATACAAATAATTTCAGTGTCTCCAGAGTGCATCTTATGCATCTGTATAAGGATGTTTAACATTCACAACTATCGCACGTGTAAAAATGCACTGTAAAAACAAAGGTAATGAGACACCCTAATAACAAGTGATGAGAGCAAGCCAGTCAACATGCTGCTAGCCCTGTCAGTGGATTTAACGTCTCTTTAGTACTTACATTTCAATGGCTCCTTACCTTATATTTTGAACTTTGAAACAGTTTTGTTTCGTAATAAAAATATTATCCCATCATTTTTGCATCATATGCATGAGAGGGAAAATATTAAAATAAAGCACCAGTGCCAAAGAACTAAGCAAAAATGTATGTAAGTGAGAATTTTCTGTCGGAAGATGTTATTTTTGACAGCTGCTTCACTGGATGTGATTGTGTATTGTGTGTGTGTGCGCGTGCGTGTGCATCTGCATGTGGGTAAATGGCTCACTGATATTTGCATTTGGTAGATAAAAAGGCTTAGTTTGTCAAGTAAAAGTTGAGGTCAGGCATGGTGTTGCAAAATGGATTAAAAAGGAGAAGAGCCTTGTGATAAGACAGAGTGGTTAGTGCAAGCATACTGGGTGAGTGAATGGTGAGGGGTGGTGGGGTTCAGAATGGATGCAATAAGATGGAGAATTTAAGAGATTGATGGTGGGAGTACAGGAAAAAAATTAAGAGGAATGTATGTTGGGGAGGCACAAATCCGGAGCAAGCCTGGAGGAGGAACAGCATAGCATTGTGTTGTTATATTCTCTTCCGCAGGTGAGAGAGAGGAGGAATATATACCCGCTGATTATTTAGTTTTATTAGCTAACATTGTGAAATTGTGAAATTTGGTTGTGTAAAAAGTATTAGATAACAGATCATTTGGATTTGAAGTAAACTTTCGCCATCTCATCAGTCTTTCAATGTGCATGTTTCCAATGTTTCCGCAGTTATCCTTCCTGTGTGGTTTCACCCCTTCCTTAACTTCCTGTTATGCTAGTCCTCTCCCATCTTTCAATTTCTTGCTTCCTCTCGCACTCCTTCCTTTCACCCCACACACATACTTTCATCTCCTCTCTTCTGCAGTCTTCATAGCAAAACTTCTGCCAATGAAATCATCCCTGAAAGGAATTTGAACACTGGTCATTATGTTGTTATATGAAGGAACACATATGCACAACAAGCGACAGAGTGGATGTACAAGTCAATAAATATATGTTTTATTCAAGAACAGTACACGGTCGCAAAGCCACGTTTGCTCTAGCTGGGGTAGAAAAAAAAAAAAGATGACACATTTTACAACATGTAGGCCTTAAATATTCACGTTCACCTTTGACATTAAGCCATGCATGACATTTGCATCCTACATGAAAAAAATAAGCATCTCCACGTCGCAAGGAGACTGCTCAGCTGTGGATAAGGGATGCTTTTCATCCTGTAAATACAAATCAATAAATATGTTAAGTCTGATCTCCTATCAGATGGCATCATCATGCAGGCCGAAACAGGAGGGAAGCGAAAAGTTACCAATTTCTTATGTTAATTTTGTAATTTTTATAACTGCCCAAAGTGGACTCTCAGAAGCAGGATCGAAGCCCTCTGAATGATAATTGAAACAATTAGTGAGTTGATGAGAGAGTGCCACACCTAGCAATAACAGTGTCCTAGTATGCATAACCAAAATCCATCTATATGCAATGTTACAATTTTAAGCAATTTCACATTTACAAAAATATGTTTCAAGTGGTAATGTTCACAGTTAATGGTGAACTATAAGGGAAAAGGTCATAGAAATTACATGCCTGTTCTGATTGACAGCAGTTTTATGCTCCTTCAACATTTTCTATACACTGTGACCGAACAGAAATACATTGTGAGTCACTGACTCATTGTACATCGTGGGTATTGGACCGATTGTTTTAGTTTAACCGCGGTTTTTGTCTTCACTGTTTTGGTGCTCTGTGCCCTTAAACCTTCACATCTTTTTTTTATCTACAAATAACAGACTCACTGTAGCTGTTAGAAAAAACTGATTTATTTTTTTTGGAGCAGCCTCTGATCAAAACATTGACAAAAAAAGTTGGGCGCGTGCTCGCTCACTCGTGCTCTCTCTAAGTGCCACACGCAGAAAAAAAACATTCTTAAATAAAGCTGCCGTACATGGGGCGACGTGGCCAAACCAGACTCAACTGTCACGCAGTGTGCTCGTATGCACACAGCACTTCCGCGTTTGGGGTTAGGTGGTACGTTAATTTCCAGCTGGCAGTTAAAGCTTTGCATAGTCACAACAATGGCAGCGTTAAACTTGTCAAAGTTCACTCCCAGACTAGAATGTTTACTTAGATTTGCATGGCTCCACTTTCATCTCAACTGTATTTACTGTATATAGCACTACAATACAGTATGCTGTAGTGGTAAAAGAAACTGCAGTACCCCTCCAGTCCAATAAGTGGTGGTAAGAAAAATAATGAAGGCCAAACAACCACAATGGCATCATAAATGGCGACGAACAAGCAAGCATCATCCTGTGTGCGACAAAATACGCCAGAATGGAGGGAACTTAGTTTGCTTTTTCAGCATGTCATATGAAATTGTTCTTGAAACAATGCGAGTGTGATGGAAATCAGTTGAACTTATTCTGCTACCCTTTTGTGGTTTAAATACGCGATTACTATCTATCAGGGCGTGATCCCCGCAGCGGTGGAAAGCAGTGGTTTCAACCCAGTGGATGAACAATTTACACATATCCAAGGACACCTTTGACTACTGATGAAACTTTTAAGTGACAATGACAGGCTGACCACCTAGCAGTTAATATACAATAATGAAGCAAGCAGAACCATATTAACAGCTGAGCATTCATTTGAAAGACTATAAAGGGCAGGTGGAGATGCAATAACTGCCACCTAAGCAAAATTAAGTTCGGTCTTAACATGTTTGTTGGATAGTTTGTGTGAACTGAATGGGAATGTCTTCCCACTTCACTGGGGAAGCTTCCTTGTTTTCTTAACCTTTTTGTTTCCAAAGTCCACACTACTTTTGGTAGATCTTTTCAGCCACCTCTTATGGGCTTTTTAAATACAGCAGTGTAAAGTATTTGCTATCTGTTAATGTGTTTGCATGACCAGTTTTTGAAAAGAAATGAATGAACAAATTGTACACTGCAGTGTTTTATTTGTGGACATAAAATACTAAACAAACACAGCCAGAAAGACAGTCGGAAATCCCTTGTCCTAATCCCTTGGCCAACTCTGCATTCTCCGCAACCTGGAGGAGCTCCTACCAGAGCAGCCCAGATCATCCTCGGCAGTTTACTGGCTTTGGTCATTTGCTGTCCTGATGAGCTGCTAACTTGGGATTTCCATTTCTCTGACTAAATCCAGGTTAACATACCTTGTTCAAGTTCCTGTTGACATATAAAGGCAAACTGAATAACAGTATATAATTCAAGTGTCCTACAAGTTATGTGAAATGTTTTACTGAAACAAGTTGCTGCTTGGTTTCAGTTAATTTTAAGATTTAATTGACATTTTTGATCTTGTTTAGAATGAGTCTTTTAAGCTTATTTTAAGATTTAGTTGGCTTGTTTTATTGCGTATAATAAGTGTTTTAGGCTTATGTAAAGATTTAATTTCCTTGATTTAATGTTTTAGAGTAAGTGTATCAAGCTAATTTTAAGTTGTATGTAGCTTGAGATAGTTTTCTTACTTCAAGAAATCTAAGTAAAATTCACTTGGTGCACTGGCAGATAATTTCACTTATTTCTTGTAAATTTACACTAAAAACAAATGTATTTATCTAGTATTAAGAAGATGTATTTTTTCAATGTCAGAGGGGTGTTTTCTGGACACTCATATGTCAAAACCAAGGTGGTTTTTTTTTAATGAAACTTACACTTTTATACTAAGTCCCTGTTAGAGAGTCACTCAAAGGGGATCTAAATAGCCAAAACATGGGACCTTTAAGTGGAAAAAGTGAATGTGTTAGAAATCTTCTTAATTTAACAAAGGATATTGTTCTAAATACTATATGAAAACTCCTTTTTGCTTGATATAAGTATAAAATGACCAACTTTTAGATATATAGACTAAATAAGAACAAAATGTTATATTTGCTTGAAATAAGTGTAATAACCTTACACAGTAATCTGTTAACTTTTATTCAACACTCAAAACAAGATGGAGATGATAATTTGGCTAGATCTAAGACTATAAATCTTGTTAAGATGTAATAATTTTGCAGTGTAGATGAATCACTTACATTGGGTAAAAATTCTAAATGAACGTCTGGAAATTATTATGCAATCAGTCAATACCGTGACAAACGATCGTGCTTATCAAGTGAGCATTTATTCGTACTAATTAGTCCAAACAATGCAAACATGTCCATATCATTCCACGCGAGTGTTTGCCAAGAATTCCATTTTGCTCTCAAAGAACAGCAAATGCTGGTTTCCACCAAACTCAGTAGCAAAGAAAAAGGCTAACAAAAGAAACAGATGCAAAAGAACATGCACGTTAGCCTGTCTCAGATGTGATTTCGTCAGATGCATGGATTTTCGGTTTATTTTAAGACTCTAATTATCACCATAAATGCCGACACTCCAGACACGCATCTGGTCCAAGGAAGGCCATGTTTATTTGTTCTTTAATTAACACAACAGTTTCTAGCATTGACATTGCACAAGTGTTCTCTAATGACCAATTAGCCTTTTAACACCACTGGATGTGTTTGCCAGGCTACCACCATGTTGAACATTCTTCAATTTAATGTAATGACAGCCATGTTCTCTCGTAAATTCAGATGCCAAAAAACTCCCTTCCTCGATGACAATTAAATTAAATATCAAAAGAAATTTAGATTGGTTTATAAATGAGCTAAGGTGCTATCAAAACCTGAGCCTGTTTTTAATTTTTGTCAGTTTCTCCTCCATCATAAGGAAGGAAAAAACAAATCTATAGTGCTGCCTATCACCATGGGGTTCCCAGTTCACGTCATTGAGTGCAGCTTCGTCATACAGTATGTGTGACCAGACTGATGTAGTGAGGACCAATGTAACTGCATGTACTGACTTGAATATGAAATGAAAGCAAAATGGCTGCGGAGACAAACAGATTGGTTCATTCAAAAGATAGTGATGAGTATTTAATCAGTGTTGTTACCTTGATCTGCAAAAATACAATTGTCTTTAATAACTCTTAGAGAGATTGTGGTTGGACCTAACCGACCACACTAACCAGGAGTTTTAGACAATCGATGGCCCAAAAACTGCTGCTTGCTATTTGGTTTTAAAAGATGCAGGAGCTAGTTGGTGATGTAGTAAACATTTCCCTTCGACTCCAATCAATCGAAGACACTGTCGTAAAAATATGAAATGAAAAACAGGCCAAGGAATGGATTTGATTTTAATATTTAAGAGTCAGCTGGGAGAGACTCCAACATGCCCGAGACCCTACTGAGGGTAAGTGGTATGGAAAATGAAAATGGAAAAATTGTTCAGGTTATAGGTGAGCAAGACTTTAAGATACACAATTGTTAGAGGTACGAACGAGTCGATGAGAAAATCGAGCCAATTCTCGAGATAAAAAAAAACAAAAAAACAAACGCTGTCAGAATTTTCACATTGGAATGAAGCAAGTCAGTCTACTTTTTTTAGTCCGTCAAGCACCTTTTACTTTCCCCCGCCATTTAGACTTACTCCACATCACTTCTGCGTATGTACACATTGTGGATTCACCGAGTCACGGCTGAAGGAGGCTAGCTGTCCATTGAGCTGCATGGATACAGTGGAAATGGAAACGGGGACATCGCTAAACGCTGGCGAAGGAGATCGTGGCGGCAGATTTAATGGGAGTATGTTGATCGGACACAGCGTGCTGTGAAGCTACAGCGGCTAGGTAGCCAGCAGGCTAAATAGCTACCCGGCTAGCTGGAAAGGCAGCAGCTTGGTCTGCGAGGATTTATGGCACCGGCGACGAGCGCAAAACAGACCCAAGATTCTACCTGTGACTAAGCTACGGCAATGGATCTTCGTAAAAGTAAGCCATTTTAAAATAAAAAGAAAACATTTTCTTTACAGAGACACAGTAGCTACAACGTGCCAGTCAAAAGTCAAAATGTGCCTGCGTCCTCTCTTACCGGTTCAGTATATAGTTTTCAAATAATCATATTGGACTTCTCATTTGTTGGACTATAATTTTGGAATAATACAAGGTATGAATTCATTCCATCATCGCTCGTTTCCGTCGTCACGAATAACGACTGAGGAAAAAATACCCCGAGTCTGAGCACTAACAACTTTGTTAACCGCCACAATGAGTCAGGACCACTACCACAATCCATCAGCCATTTTCTATTAAGGACAAACGCGTTTGGAGTGTTAGTGTGTAATCCATTTCACACATTATGTCTGACACAGAAGAAATGCTTTCATCGCGTTGTTTTCAAGACATGTATGTGACACAGTCCACAAACATCTACAAGTGGACTAGTAGACTCACTAGAATTACAACACCACCAGTATTTTAGTTCTTCTTTCAACCATTGTGCAATGGTACACGAGGAACTGTGGATTGACACTACTCATAAAAAGTTAAAGGATATTGGGTTTTAGAGTGAAATTTTAAGATGAAACTAAAATGCACAATCAACATTACACTTCAAAAACTCAAAATCTTACCAAGAATATTTGTCTTATTTCTAGTCAAAAGTCTCAATTAATCTTATTACACTTAAAATAAGACTCATCACCCCAAAAAATTTTTTGGGGTAACAAATTTCACTTGGTTCAAGTTAATTTTTAGTTGAAATAAGTAGACTAGGCGGCACGGTGGACGACTGGTTAGAGCGTCTGCCTCACAGTTCTGGGGACTGGGGTTCAATCCCCGCCCCCGCCTGTGTAGAGTTTGCATGTTCTCCCCGTGCTCACGTGGGTTTTCTCCGGGCACGCCGGTTTCCTCCCACATCCCAAAAACATGCATGGTAGGTTGATTGAAGTCTCTAAATTGCCCGTAAGTATGAATGTGAGTGTGAATGGTTGTTTGTTTATATGTGCCCTGGCAACCAGTTCAGGGTGTACCCCGCCTCCTGCCCGATGACAGCTGGGATAGGCTCCAGCACGCCCGCGACCCTAGTGAGGAGAAGCGGCTCAGAAAATGGATGGATGGTTGGATGGATAAGTAGAATAAAAATTTCCTGTCGAGTATGTTTCTTTTTTCCTTTCGAGACTGAATGTGACTTTCAACATCAATCCTGTCATATTGAGTTGCCAGATTGTGTTTGCAGATTAAGGACTACAGTCCTGTTCTGCTTCTTTTTTTTTTTTAATTCCTTCTTTAAAAAAAGACCACTCAAACAACATTTTCCACATGTTTTTTAGATTGTAGGGTGAAAGCTACTCGTGTGGACTGAATGGGTGGCAACAATGGGGAAATGAAATGCCAGTATTTTGCGAGCAATAGCTCGCAGCAACATATTGCGAAAACAAAACACTATGAACTATTTCATTTTTGGAACAGTGATCTTAGTTCAAAATGTTCAATTAAACTATTTAACTATGAACTGAACTAGTTCATTTTTAAAAGTTTGGAACTTTTTAAAAGTTTGGAACTAGTTTGTGTAGAAAATGAACTTTCCCAACATTGGTAATATGAATGTAGTTTTGAATGTGGGTGTCAGTGTTCGTCTGTCCCAACACTTTTACACTGCATTCCAAGCAAATTAGCGCATCAGAAGCATAAAAGTAGAGCTGGGATTTTTTTCTCCTGTGCATTTCAAACAGTACTCGCGGAAGCGGGACATTGCTATGCCCGAAGTGAACATTCATAGAGTCAATGCGGCTTGCTCCATTAACATACACCTTACTTACCCCTCTGGCATGTAGCCTCTCAGGCTCAGTCAGCTGGGAAAGGTTTCAAATTTTCCCACTGTGGCTGAGAACAGGATAAGTGAAACAGAAAATGAAAGGATGATGTATATTTTTGTCAATACTAACATATTTCCCTGTCAAATAGTCAGTAATTTGAGTACAGGATGGCATTTAAGACATTGTTTTTCTTTAGCGTTCATGTTTTTTTACACCAGAAAAAAATTGTTTTACAAACAAATAATAAACAATTCTGTATGTTGTACATCTTCATATCTATAATAATTATACCATACCAGTGCAATGTACTCATACTACTCTTAAAAACTATGATAATATATTACCCTAATAATGTACACATTCTAAACCCTTTTCATTATCATTTCCATCACTGACTGGGTGGAAGAAAGGACATGGTTCTACTGCCTTACAGTGAGAAGTCTGATGTTTCATTTTATTGCATTATTTTTTTGTCTGGGAGGAATAAGTACATGCAGGTGGGATTTGCATCAGATTACAGTTTACATTGATAGTATAATAATAAAATGAAGCAGAGCGATATTAATATTAATACTGAAACTCTGCTACTGCTACGTATGATCACCAGCAGCCCAGCCATGCAAGAACACATGCAAGAACACAAATGCATGCGGAGAGCAAACACAATTCTCTGTCAGCTGCCGCATTGATCATAAGTGAATCTGAAGAGTAACTATATATTTTTAGATCTTAAAATCCAAGCAGAAACAACTATTGTTTTATTGAATCAACTTCACCTGCAGGTCGGAATGCTAATCGTGTTTGTACTTATTTGGGTCGGGTTGCAGAACTAATGGGTTTGTGAGCCATATGAGCTAATGAATATTGACAGGTTGGGCCTGAGCCTAATTTCATAAAATGAATCCATGCAGGAATCTCTTACCAATTATGGGTCCTTGCCCTTTAAATGTTTGTAAATAAATGTAAGCCATCCAAAACGTACGGAGCCCCCCTGGTGCCAAGGTATGAGAAAAATAAAATTCATTGATAATCTGTTCCCTCAGTTTAGTAAACTGTACCCTCAGTTTAGTAAACTGTACCCTCAGTTTAGTAATCCGTACCCTCAGTTTAGTAATCTGTACCCTCAGTTTAGTAAACTGTACCCTCAGTTTAGTAATCCGTACCCTCAGTTTAGTAATCTGTACCCTCAGTTTAGTAATCTGTACCCTCAGTTTAGTAAACTGTACCCTCAGTTTAGTAATCCGTACCCTCAGTTTAGTAAACTGTACCCTCAGTTTAGTAATCTGTACCCTCAGTTTAGTAAACTGTACCCTCAATTTAGTAATCCGTACCCTCAGTTTAGCAAATGTCTGGGGCTCCGTATACCTACGTATATCTGTCAAGTGAAGTTAATTCTATTTGTATGTTATATTCTTACTCGTGTGAATTCTGTGGAAAAATTGTCATGTCGTGATATATACTACATCCCATTTTTTCAACTGAAAGGCAATATTGCTGTAGTTCGAGGGGGTTGATCATTATATAGCAGTACTAGCAGGACTGGCTACAATTAGCCTGCGTGTTTCCTAAACACAGTACTAAATTGAGGGTACGGATTACTAAACTGAGGGTACAGTTTACTAAACTGAGGGTACGGATTACTAAACTGAGGGTACAGTTTACTAAACTGAGGGTACGGATTAATAAACTGAGGGTACAGTTTACTAAACTGAAGGTACAGTTTACTAAACTGAGGGTACAGTTTACTAAACTGAGGGAACAGATTATCAATTAATTATATTTTTCTCATACCTTGGCACCAGGGGGGCTCCGTAAAAACATGAAACTGAAATGTTTTTTTTTTCTTTTGAGTTTACCGCTGCTCCAGCCTGCAGAGAGATGTGCATTTTTGTATTAGTATTTAAACTTGTCCATGATTCTGGGGTTCAAAAGGCCTCCTTGTTCCTTGTTCCGGCCTTGCATTTAAGTTAACCTGGGCCAGTGATAAATAAAGGATGGCTGTCAGGTATTTGTGTCCTTTAAGCACCCCGGACTGCAACAGAAAGTAGTTGCTTGAGATCTCGGTCATCAGAGTAATGGTCAGTAAAAAGATAATGAGGAGATATTACAATGACTAAGTTAATGAGAAAGCAATGGTCATTGAATTGAGATAGATATTAAGTGTTTTTGGGACTAAAAATGTGAACTACGTAAATACAACTAATCCAGGCTCCAGTTTTTTCAACCATTAGGCATCAGTAGTATTATACAGTACAGGTAGGATGCGGACTATCATCACTGCACTGAGTAAATTTAGAACATGTGTTGTCTCTTTCATGCATGAGGTTCTGTTATTGATGAATTCTAAACTTGAAACATGCTTTATCAGCAGAAATGTTTATTTAAAGCCATCATGTATGAGTGCAATATCCATCATCATTAGTGGGTCATTTGTGTGATCACTAAGGGTTTTGTTAAGCCAGAGAGTTTCATCAGCAGTTGAAGCCAGGCAACAAAACATGAATATAATCATAGTCAATGTAACACACAGTTCTATGCCAAACCTACGTAAATAGTTTTCCACCCAGACACCAAAATTCGGCTCAGATTTATAAGGTTGGTCAAGTGAAGTTTATTTGTGTAGCCCTTAATCACAAAAGAGTCTCAGAGGGCTTCACAGGCCCACAGTTGGCAATAATTGACGACATCCCCTAATCGAAACACCCCGATCGAGCAAGGAAAAACTCAAAACCCCATTTGTGGAAAAAAGAAACCTTGAAGGGACCGCAACATTTATCACATAGTCTGGTGCTGTACATTGTTCATTACGAGAGCAAGATGCTGAACAATGTTCATTAGGATGGCATAAGAGTCCATTTCAGGAGAAAGGAGCCGCATGGGTACACGCCTTCGGTGGTTCTGCCTCAGGACCTGACCCGGTCGGTCAGAGCAGAATTCTCCATGGCAATGACTCCGGGGGAAGAGGTCCACTTCAGATCTCATCCCAGTTGGTCAGTGCAGAAGCCAAACAGCAGCAGCCTCAGATTCGGTCAACGTCACCTGGCCCTCTCCGAGCAGTAGAAGAGGGGAGAGGAGCTAGGACAAGCAGCAGTAAAACAGGCCTACATGTACAGTAGTTTAACTAAATACCAAACAGTGGAAATAAGACTTAAATCGGGATTGAAACATTTCTGCTGAGGCAGTAGCTCTCTTGTTTTAGTTCTCTGGTTTCATCTTTGAGCCAAGGAGCAAATTTATTTTGACGCGTTTTAAGTCTTGAAGGTGTTAAGTTGTTGAGAGCATTACGCAGAGTCAAACAGTCACATTAAAGTCATTTGTGAGATTATCAATAGGACCCACGTAAGGAAGTAAGGAAATGAGGCAATTGCCGAGGGTAATAGCACAGCGAGTCCATTAATAGTTGAAGAACTAACATTACGGCTGCTATAGCTTTGGTTGCGGTCAGAACAATGGAAATGGGCCAAGACTTGCGATTTTATGAATGGTCGGACATAGCAGTTTGTCCGGAGTGTATGCCTTAAATAAGAATGGATTATCTGTGATGACCATACAAAGACTAGACTGAGGACCTCACTTTTTTTTTTTCTTTCTCTGTATTTTCCGAAATTATCCCCATCCACATGAATACTTATAAAAAATTGAGAACAATTCATACAGTTCAGATGCCAAACCTGAATGTAGCTATTTGATGCTGCCACAGCAATAATTGAGAAGAAGTAGCTGCAACCATTTGTGTATTTTCACAGAACACAGCAATTTTAATACACTGTTGTTTCTTGTTTATCTATTTAAGAGCAAGGTGGGTGGCGATTGCTTTGCAATTCTTAAAATTACTGAGGTAGCCTGCTGCAACACATCAAACCCAACCCTAAACAGTTATTTTTTTGAAGCATGGTTAGCCTTCCATTCATCATCATCATCATGAGCATGTGCATAAAATACTGCATATCAGCTACACGAGTGTGTATTTAAACACTTTGTGGACACATAGTCCATAGTTCTCAAAGTATTGTCGGCATTCTCTTTCATGCATGCTCTCACACCATCTGTCCACCTCCTGATGTTATCAATCCAGCCTGTTTTCCCTGTGTCCTTTCCTTCAAATTCTCCTTTGATTGCTATCTGTACTACACTATCTGGACGTCGCTTCAAGTGTGAGAAAAGAGCTTCATCTCCTTCAACTCGCTCTCTCTCTCTCTACCTCTCTCTACAATCTCACACAGGTGTACTGCAAGTTGATGTATGGAAAAATCACAATGGAGAATATATACATATATATATATATATATATATATATATATATATATATATATATATATATATATAACCAAACATGCCAAGAAAAAAACTCCTTTGCTAAGTGCCCAACCAAACAGTATTTCCAAAATTGACCCAGGGTGTATAGACGATCTGATCATCTCTGCTATCTCACACAGGTGTACTGCAAGTCGGTGTATGGAAAAATCACAATGGAGAGGCTGCGACAGTGATACTCTGAGCAAGATGTAATCATCATACGTATAATGCTGAACCACCGAAAAGTCACTATAATATTTATTTAGAATGCAAGTATGTACCTGTCCATTTACCTACAGCAGGGTTGTCAAACCTATTTTTGCTGCAGGCCACATCGTAGTTATTGCTTTCCTCAGAGGGCAGTTATGACTGTGAACCCATATAAGTGTATGATGACCTCACTTTATTACACATTTACACATACTCTACACAAAAAAAATTGATGGATTACTAGCTTTGAAATCAGAAGCAAAAAAGGTTGTTTGTTTCACTATTATTCAGTTTATTTTGAAAGGGGGATTGTTACAAAAAATGTGCGCAATAGCTCAATGTTATTAAAAGTGAAGACAATTTGCAGTTTTGGTATTTTAGCAAGAACCATGAAGTTGACGCACATGATTTGCTTTCACAGGCCACATAAAATAATGGAATGGGCCGGATCTGGCCCCAGCTTCGAGTTTGACACCTATGACCTACAGTATGATTGTGGCATGCATTAGAAGTTGCTTTGCTTAGCTTAGTTATTGTTGTAAAGTGTGTTTCTGTCCAGGTTTTCAGTATTTTTTGTTTACTGATTTTTGTATTGGTCATGACAGGGTTAGACGACTGCAACCCTTTTTTGTCCGTGACCACAAGATGTGTCTTCTTTCAAGGTTACTATCGAAATTAGAAACTACTTATTAGTTAGTGTAAGATAAAATTTTGCTAGCAAAATTAATAGATCCCTAGACTAGAGCAATACATCTATATCTTTCTTCTATAGCCCATGTAAGACTCCAGCTTAAATTGGCTTTTTTCATTGTTACCTCTTGAGTTATGGTGGTTTTCAGCATGAGCAAGCAAGATGGGAAGGTCAATAACTGTGTGCCTTTGTGGAGGGGGGTGGGGGGTAAGGGGGTGGATGAAGTTCCGACCAACAAAATAAAGAAAAGAAAAAATGTAGTTGTTTGTTTAGAGAGGTTGTCTTATGGAGCTTTATATTTCGAGTAAGAGGCAGCAAACCAAAACAAAACAAAAACAAAAAATGCAAAACCTATAAAAGCATTGTTAATTCTATGTGGGATCTTGCCTTTGACATTTTAGCATTCCTAACTGCCATACAAGTATAAAAGACAAGTTAACCACTGTAAAATAAAATGTACATCAAGTAAACTACTCACCATTTGAAGACCTGTGGCAGATTAATATTGCAACAATACATCATCAGTAGGGTAAAACTAACCTGTCTCAGAATGGTCTAAACCCAGCTCTTGTTCCCAGGATCATATCATGTGATAAATGTTGGCCACTTACCTTCCAGTCTAGTCATCTGCCTCACAGTCACAAGTTCTGGGTTTGAATTTGTATGTTCTGCCTGTGCTTGGTTTTCCAGTTTCCTCCCAGATCCCAAAAACCTGCATGTTATGTTCATTGAAGATTCTTAATTGCCTGTAGGTGAGAATGTGAGCGGACCGGTAAATGGTTGTTTCTAAATAGCAGGAATCATCAACATGGTGCCCACAGGCAGAATTTGGCAACCAAGGACCACATGAGTCGCCTCCAGGCCTGTTCTAAAAATCGCTCATCAGTGAGATGCCTCAAATTGTTTTTGTGTCGCTGTTTAAAAAAATGGTGCCACTTACCAGTGAGCTGCATCTAATCTGTTTTTATTGATATTCTCCTTAAATCACACTGGTGTACCTTTGGGAATTGACACTAGGCCTACTTCCAAAAAAAAAAAAAATTGTTGAGTACAAGGGTCAGTATCGTAGCGCAAGACCAAAACAGCGTTCTTGGAAACAAGCAAGCAGGTGCAACGACGCTGAGATGTTTTACACACAAAATAATTTGAATATTCTTTTTATTATTATTTCAAAACGCTTGATCCAACTGGTAACCTTTTGTATAATTTAGTTTCGACAAGAAGTAGCTCTCAGTTTCAAAAACATCGGCAAGCCCTTCCTACAATATGTGCCCTGTGATTTACTGTCGAGCAGTCAGTGTACTGTTGTCCACTAACTACTGACTAACCACTAACTTCCATTTGTCGTTTTATGGTTATCGTTACACTTTACCGCTGAACCACTAAAAAAAAGCTATAGAAAAAGAAAATCACACTTAATTGTTGAGATTCTCACTCGCCTCATTGGCCAATAAGAGTGCAGCACATCACATAGTCTTCTTCTTCTTCTTCTTTATTATTATTATTACTATTATTATTTTTATTTAGTACTCAATATTATAGAGTGACAATCATTGTAGGCACATTTTCTCAGTTTCTCTCCCTCTCTCACTTAGTACTTATCTAGGAGGCACTTTTGCTTGCCTCAGCTTGGGAAACGGTCATGTTGTTGGTCGTTTCACAGTGTTTAATATGAGCGTAGAGACACTACAACAAGGTATTGATTTCCTCCGCTGTTCTTTATCTTTACACACCATTTGGCCCACGCGAATCTGTTACGAAGCTATCACCATCTTTCACTGCAAACGCTCTCCTCTGTGTACAACATTTGGGCTACTTTTCACAAATTATCTGAATTTATCTTTATATGCCTTGTAAGATTTAAGTTTTATTCCTTTTCATACCTCTTCACTGCCTCCTCAAATCTAGCCATTGCTGTACAAAGGTGGGCTGAAACAAATGAATGACAACATTTTCCGCATTAATCACGCCCACTTCAAAATTCTGACCAATCACACAATAGCAAAAGAGTTCTGGCCAAGTGATTTGTCAAGAACAAATTGTGTGAACACTCAAATGAGGGGAGAGAGAACAAACTTCTCTGTTGTTGCATAGTATGTATAGGCGTCATTAAAGTGGCTCCTCAGTACAATTCATCCAAAATGTGAGGAGGAAATATTTGCTGAAGTGTTCCCAAAATACACTTGACAATGTTTTCAAGAGATTGCTGCCTACACATACTCCAGTGGCGTGCAAGGGTGTGGGAGTGGGGGTAGGGTCATAGCCCTGGGCATTCACCTGATGGGGGGAGGGGGGGGGCATCCAAAATGGTTAGAACGGGCATCAATCACAATGCCCCCAAATTCCCCTGTGGCCCCTGCCCCACCTGTCGTCACCGATTGTTTTGGAGGGGGCCATAAAATACATCTCTGTGCTCTGTGTAGCTTCGAAGCTTTGCTCGCCACTGAGACTCTCTCACAACTTCCTCAGTGTATCACCTTTTTAAAACGTGCATACATACATATACAGTACATGGTTGTTTTAGTATGGAGTATCCCAACAAGACAATGCAATGGCAATTCAGCCAGCGGATGCCGATGTTAATTTTCCATCCAATATATTTCGTAATGTAATACAAAGCAGCAATGCAATAATGAAATTAATTCATTTTAATTATGCTTCTGGTGCTGTTTAAGGAATCCTTTCCATTTCCTGTGTGTCTGTCTGAGTTCCGGTTGGTTCTTACCAACCCATCAAGCCTGTGCCTCGGACCTTTTCCCCTCTGGTTATGACCGACAATGTGTAATTTACGGACCGCAACTTGTTTTTTTTCAAGGTTAGACTTTTACAGTTCTGTATTTAAATCCGAATATCTTGGGAAATTTCCCAAACTTTGGGTCCTGGTCAGGTTATATTGTAAAATGCAAAAAGCTATCGTAGTAATCAAAAGCATTTGCTTTTCACGACACAAGTAACTTAAGTCATTTAAACCGAAACCCATAAATAAAGCTATATTGAGACTCCTTCTACAAGCTTATGCCAAATAATGCAATAATAGATAATGTTACAAATAAACCAATGCAGCATGAATGCGGCATCATATTATCATTATGTCACCAATACTTTCTTGTTAATGTCTTTTGTTGAGCAAAAAACTTTGGTTCAAATAAGTTACCGGTAATTGTTTTTGCATATTTTTTGGGCCAAGTGTGATAGTGTAGCGGCACGGTGGCCGACTGGTTAGAGCGTCAGCCTCACAGTTCTGAGGTGCGGGGTTCAATCCCCGCCTGTGTGGAGTTTGAATGTTCTCCCCGTGCCTGCGTGGGTTTTCTCCGGGCACTCCGGTTTCCTCCCACATCCCAAAAAAACATGCATTCATTGGAGACTCTAAATTGCCTGTAGGCATGACTGTGAGTGCGAATGGTTGTTTGTTCCTATGTGCCCTGCGATTGGCTGGCAACCAGTTCAGGGTGTACCGCGCCTCCTGCCCGATGACAGCTGGGATAGGCTCCAGCACGCCCGCGACCCTAGTGAGGAGAAGCGGCTCAGAAAATGGATGGATGGGTGATAGTGTAAGAAAAACAACAGTTAAATAGTCGAGGAGAACGACGGTTCAGTTTCAAATTTTATTTTAAACCATTTTTTGGTATCTAATTATTTAATTTTAGTTAATTACCTATTTTTACAGCTGAAGACACATAATTAGCTGACTTTAACAGCCAGTGGATTCCATTTTCCCCAATTAAAAGTTTTAATGGACACTTTGTCATACAGACCATTACAGTATAGTTAACTACCTAAACTATATATATATTCATTTGGCATGTAAATGAGTTAATAATCTACATTATCATGAAGGTTTATTTATTATTTTTGTGTGTTTCTACAACCCCAATTCCAATGAAGTCGGGACGTTGTGTTAAACATAAATAAATACAGAATACAATGATTTGCAAATTATGTTCAACCTATATTTAATTGAATACACTACAAAGATAAGATATTTAATGTCCAAACTGATAAACTTGATTGTTTTTAGCAAATAATCATTAACTTAGAATTTTATGGCTGCAACACGTTCCAGATAAGCTGGGACAGGGTCATGTTTACCACTGTGTTACATCACCTTTTCTTTAAACAATATTCAATAAACGTTTGGGAACTGAGGACACTAATTGTTGATGCTTTGTTGGTGGAATTCTTTCCCATTCTTGCTTGATGTACAGCTTCAGCTGTTCAACAGTCCGGGGTCTCTGTTGTCGTATTTTATGCTTCATAATGCGCCACACATTTTCAATGGGACTGCAGGCAGGCCAGTCTAGTACCCACACTCTTTTACTACGAAGACACGCTGTTGTAACACGTGCAGAATGTGGTTTGGCATTGTCTTGCTGAAATAAGCAGGAGCGTCCATGAAAAAGACGTTTCTTGGATGGCAGCATATGTTTCTCCAAAACCTGTATGTACCTTTCAGCATTAATGGTGCCTTCACAGATGTGTAAGTTACCCATGCCATTGGCATTAACACAGCCCCATACCATCACAGATGCTGGCTTTTGAAATTTGCATCCATAACAGACCGGATGGTTCTTTTCCTCTTTGGCCTGGACACTACATCCACAATTTCCAAAAACAATTTGAAATGTGGACTCGTCGGATCACAGAACACTTTTCCACTTTGCATCAGTCCATCTTAGATGAGCCGGCGGCGTTTCTGGGTGTTGTTGATAAATGGCTTTTGCTTTGCATAGTAGAGTTTCAAGTTGCACTGACAGATGTAGCGCTGAACTGTATTTACTGACATTGGTTTTCTGAAGTGTTCCTGAGCCCATGTGGTGATATCCTTTAAACACTGATGTCGGTTTTTGATGCAGTGCCGCCTGACAGATCGAAGGTCACAGGCATTCAATGTTTGTTTTTGGCTTTGCCGCTTACATGCAGTGATTTCTCCAGATTCTCTGAACCTTTTGATGATATTATGGACTGTAGATGATGAAATCTCTAAATTGTACATTGAGGAACATTGTCCTTAAACTGGTTGACTATTTTCTCATGCACTTGTTCACAAAGAGGTGAACCTCACCCCATCTTTGCTTTTGAAGGACTAAGCAATTCAGGGAAGCTCCTTTTATACCCAATCATTGCACCCACCTGTTCCCAATTAGCCTGTTCAAATGTGGGATGTTCCAAACAGGTGTTTGATGAGCACTCCTCAACTTTTTTTCCACCTGTCCCATCTTTTTTGGAACGTGTTGCAGCCATAAAATTCTAAGTTAATCATTATTTGCTAAAAACAATAAAGTTTATCAGTTTGAACATTAAATATCTTTTCTTTGTAGTGTATTCAATTAAATATAGGTTGAACATGATTTGCAAATCATTGTATTATGTTTTTATTTATGTTTAACACAACGTCCCAACTTCATTGGAATTGGGGTTGTATATTTCTGTCTATGCAGGTGAGTGTTGATGAAATGTTGTACGACTGGTGACTTGCTCTTCTCGCAAACCTGCAAAATTGAGTGGACTGCACCTACAGGTACCCTGTTGGCAGTCACACAAGGCATGCAGAAACCATGCAAATGCACACATGGACAATGTTACAACTAGCATTGAATCGCATGAACGCACTAGGACACATGCATTTCCTAATTCACATTTAGTCATGCTCCCCCAGACACACGTGCGCACACACACACACACACACACACAAACACGTGCACACGCACGCTCATATAGTCATGTGGCAAAATAAAGAGAAACTCTGATATGGATGGTTGCAAAAGGTCAAACGCTGAATGTGAGTACACCAACCACACACGTGAAACGTTCAAGTACACAGATTCATGCAAAATGAGGGCATACAAATGTATACTGGCACATGGATTTAGCTGTGGGCCTGAAAATAGATAGAAAGCACAAGTGGACAATATTGAGATAAAAGATGGAGGATCAAAAGACTGCAAGAGAAGAAAGGTTGAGATAATTGGATGAGGAAAAACAACACAAGATTAATAAAGAGAATGATACACCACAAATAGAAGAGTGTTTCAGAATGAATGGAATGTTTCAGAGAAGCTTGAAGAATATGAAAATGGAGTGAAGGGAAGAGGGAAATGAAGTGTTAAAGTCGTGGAAGACTAATAATTAAACTTTAATCTGGCATAAATTTTCTGGGGGGGGGGGGAAGACCATCACAAATTACTTCTGAAATAAACTTCCACTGAACTTCCTCTTGTTGTCACAAATTTCCTTTAAAAAGGAAAGGACAAAAAAAAAAAAAAAAACATGCAGCATGAAATTGGAATTTGCTCCTCCCTGAGCCTTCACCATACCGTGGTGGATGGGTTTGTGTGTCCCAATAATCCTAGCAGCTGAATTGTTAGGGGCTTTCTGCCCCTGGTAGGGTCACCCAGGGAAAACAGGTCAGAGGTGAGGGACCAGACAAAGCACAGACAATTTTTGGAACCTGTTTTTGTCATGACCGGAACAGAGGATAGGACCCAAAAATGCACGACTCCAAAACAAATGGACAGTTTCCAAAAAGAGAGGTTTAATAGATGGGCATAGGTCGGTACACAGGCAGGCAATCCAAGAAAGGCAACAGTATCCAAAAACATGAGGCAAAGAGGCAAGGTCGATAATCGGAACAGGGTCAAGTCTTACTGTGAGTCTGGGACGTGGAAACAAGGACTGCTGGAACGCGACGACAAGGTACAACGAACTGGCAACGAGAGGGAATGAGACACGAGGTTAAATACAATAGGTAATTAGGGTGAACGAGGCACAGGTGGTGAAGATGCTCACTGGAGCAGGTGTGTGTGAAACAGGGGGGAAGACAAAACCCGGAACACACACACATGACAGTTTTCCCATGCCTGGATGTGGCTCACCGGGTTCCCCTCTGGAGCCACACCTTGAGCTGGGCCTCCTTAGCGAGTGCCTGGCGGCCAGGCATAGCCCAAAGAGACAACTTGGGTCCCCCTTTCCATGGGCTCACCACCTCCGAGAGGGGCCAAGGCGACCAGCCGCATTGTGAGTTGGTTGGGGACCCAAAATCGGGGACCTTGGAGGTCCAATTCTTGTCTACAGAAGCTGGCTCAAGAGATGTGGAACATGAGCTTGAGCTGGTGTGAGAGGTTGAGAGGTTTGAGAAGTTCTATATAAATAGTACACTCTCAATGCAGTCTAACTATCAAATCTGAGCCGTATCGAGTTAAAGAAAGGCAAGATTTTCACAAGTAGATGATGTCACTTGTTATTTTTTGGCTAAATGTCAAGTGAATCCAATTTACACAACTGAAAGTGTGAAGGAGAAAAGATTTGATCGCTGTTGGAAAATTGGGTTAAATGTATCTGCTAAATCCATATTAAAAATATACTGTGGATTTTTGATATTGGACAATGTTTAGGACCATTAAATTCCAGTGCATGTGGAGTCACCAAAGCATTATGCTCATCAATTATTACTATCAATTATTTTCCATTTGTTTTGGGAGTGCACACAGCTCTTTCACTGGATGTGACAAATACTCACAGCTTGGACCGGTTGCCAGTAAATCACAGGGAACAAATAATCAAACTTAATTTAGTCTTTAATTAATGTAAAATGCATGGTTTTGGAATGCAGGAGAAAGCCTGACAAGCAAGCCCTGAGCTGAGATTTGAACCATGCTAACTGCTAACCATTTAAAGCCAACTAATACCCCATTGAAACTAAAATCTATAGTACAGTATTTATTTTGATATATTTGTGTTTCATAAAATTTAATGTTACATATTTCATTATGTACTGTATTTGCTATTATTCTATGTACTGTAATTAATTAATTTTCCGATACAGAGGTTCAAACAAAACTATTTATATTCACGGAGTATACTGTATATAGCTTAAATGGGAATAAAAGGAAATATGAACTGTATGTCTTCATTCCAATCTCTTAGAGCAATTAAACATTCCGGATGGAGGATTGACCTGTACTGGATAAAGACTAGCACAGTGGAAGTCAAAGAAGTAGAGTGAGGATCCAATGACTGAGAAAAAGGCGAGAACACGAGGGACACTGGGGGTGGACGTGGCGAATTGATCGGCAGCGGCCTGAGGAGGGAGAAAACAGTTGGCGACACTTGAAGACGACAAAAGCTAGAAGCATGCTCCTGCTGAAAAAAAAAAAAGCCAGAGTGGAGGGAAGACAAAACATGCATTGCAAGAACGAGAGCAAGATAGGCATATTGACGTGTGCTAACATGTTGGCGGGGGAATCCACTTTTCAGAGGACGGACAGCATGTCACGACTGGCAAAACTAAGGTCTGAGTTCAGCGGGAGGCCAGAAAAAGATCATCACTGTAGGCGGACTGTGCCATTCCATTCATGATCGGTGTTAGCTCCCAAAATAGTTACCAAAGTGCAGTAAAATATAACACAAATTAACATTTTAAATACTATCATGCCATTAGAATCCAACAGAAAACGTTTTTGTCTGACTCATGTACAGGTATTACAGTGGAACCTCTAAAGTCAAAAGACCTTGGTCAATGTAAGTGATTATTTTCAAAAGGTTTATTGACTTTTGTTTGTTTTTTGTTAAGGCAGCCCAGAAGAGTCCAATAGTGATGACCATGGTGTAATCCAGGAAGCCTTAATTTCAGATGACTCAGCACTCTGTCACTCATCATCACAGTTCAGGTTGACAATATGTTTTAGGGTGTGTTCGGAAATGCACTCCGAGTGTGATCTGCTACACTCCGGACCGTTCGGAAACTCAGGAGCGTGGTTAGAATGTGCTGTCCAGGTATCCAGAGCGCCACATTCTGGGAGTGGCGGAGCACTCTCTGGCCGCTCTGGGGAGACGGAGTAGCATGGCGTCAGGAACAGCATGGAAGCTGTTCAAGAAAGAAACGAGGGTTGTGGGCTGACAGTGGTTTGAAAGACAAATTCAAAGAAAGGGAGCACGCTCTGCCTCTCAGAACACTCGCACTCTCAGAGGAGAAGTAGGGCGTCAGGTTGAATTTCAACACACTCTTAGTATTTGTATATATTACTATTTAAAACTATTAACCTATTTTTATACTTTTATGACAGTTAAAAATGTTAAAATTTCCCAGGCTAATGTCCCAGAATTAGTTGCATTGGACTGTAAATCCCCTCCTGGAAGCCGTCACCTTATCGTGGTGGAGGGGTTTGTGTGTCTCAATGATCCTAGGAGCTAAGTTGTCTGGGGCTTTATGCCCCTGGCAGGGTCACCCATGACAAACAGGTCCTAAGTGAGGGACCAGACAAAGCACGGCACAATGACCACTTATGAGGACGACAAACTATGGACTCAGTTTTCCCTTCCCCTTACGCGGGACACAGGGGCCCCACTCTGGAGCCAGGCCTGGAGGTGGGGCTTACGGCCCGAAAGGGTAACGTGGGTCCCCTTCCCATGGGCTCACCACCTGTAGGAGGGGCCATAGGGGTCGGGTGCAGTGCGAGCTGGGCGGTGGCCAAAGGCAGGGACCTTGGCGAGCCGAGCCCTGGCTACAGAAGCTGGCTCTAGGGACATGGAATGTCAACTCTCTGGCAGGGAGGGAGACCGAGCTGGTGTGTGAGGTCGAGAAGTTCCGACTAGATATAGCCGGACTCCCCTCCACACACAACTTGGGCTCTGGTACCAGTCCTCCCGAGAGGGGTTGGACTTTCTTCCACTCTGGAGTCGCCCACGGTGAGAGGCAGGTGTGGGTATACTATTGCCCCCCAGCTCGGCACCTGTACGTTGGGGGGACATCGAGTCCGAGTGTTCCGCGCCTCCATTGCTGAGGCGGCCAACCGGAGCTGTGGCCGTAAGATGGTCGGTGCCTGTCATGGCGGCAATCCCTGAACCCGTTGGTGGACACCAACGGTGAGGGATGCCGTCAAGCTGAAGAAGGAGTCCTATAGGGCCTTTTTGGCCTGTGGGACTCCTGAGGCAGCTGATGGGTACCGGCTGGCCAAGCGGAATGCAACTTTGGTGGTCGCTGAAGCAAAAACTCGGGTATGGGAGGGCTTTGGTGAGGCCATGGAGAAAGACTTCCAGACGGCTTTGAGGAAATTCTGGTCCACCATCCGGCGTCTCAGGAGGGGGCAGCAGTGCACCATCAACACTGTGTGTAGTGGGGATGGGGCGCTGCTGACCTCGACTCGGGACGTTGTGAATCGGTGGTGAGAATACTTCGAAGACCTCCTCAATGCCACCGACAAGCCTTCCCATGAGGAAGCAGAGTCTGGGTTCTCTGAGGCGGGCTCTCCTATCTCTGGGGTTGAGGTCACCGAGGTGGTTAAAAATCTCCTCGGTGGCAAGGCCCCGGAGGTGGATGAGATTCACCCGTTCCTAAAGGCTCTGGATGTTCTGGGGCTGTCCTGGTTGACATGCTTCTGCAACATCGCGTGGACATCGGGAACAGGGCCTCTGGATTGGCAGACTGGGGTGGTGGTAACACTTTTTATGAAGGGGGACCGGAGGGTGTGTTCCAACTACAGGGGGATCACACTCCTCAGCCTCCCTGGTAAGGTCTATACAGGGGTGCTGGAGAGGAGGGTCCGTCGGGAAGTCAAATCTCAGATCCAGGAGGAGCAGTGTGGTTTTCGTCCTGGCCATGGAACAGTGGACCAGCTCTACACCCTCGGCAGGGTCCTCGAGGGTGCATGGGAGTTCGCTCAACCCGTCAACATGTGTTTTGTGGACTTGGAGAAGGCGTTCAAATGTGTCCTTCGGGGAGTCCTGTGGGGGGTGCTTCGGGAGTATGGGGTACCAAACCCCCTGATATGGGCTGTTCGGTCCCTGTACGACCGGAGTCAAGAGTTTGGTCCGCATATCCTGCAGTAAGTCGGACTCGTTTCCGGTGAGGGTTGGACTCCGCAAAGGGTGCCCTATGTCACCGATTCTGTACATAACTTTTATGCACAGAATTTCAAGGCGCAGCCAAGGCGTAGAGGCGGTCCGGTTTGGTGGCCTCAGTGTTGCATCTCTTCTTTTTGCAGATTATGTGGTTCTGTTCGCTTTATCAAGCCGTGATCTCCAACTCTCACTGGAGCAATTCACAGCAGTGTGTGAAGCGGCTGGGATGAGAATCAGCACCTCCAAATCTGAGACCATGGTCCTCAGTCGGAAAAGGGTGGCGTGCCCTCTCCGGGTCGGGGATGAGATCCTGCCCCAAGTGGAGGAGTTCAAGTATATTGGGGTCTTGTTCATGAGTGGGAAAAATGGAACAGGAGATCGACAGGCGGATCGGTGCGGCGTCTGCAGTGATGCGGACTTTGTATCGGTCCGTTGTGGTAAAGAATGAGCTAAGCCGAAAAGGTCGATCTACGTTCCTACCCTCACCTATGGTCACGAGCTGTGGGTCATGAACAAAAGAACAAGATCCCGGATACGAGAGGCCAAAATTAGTTTCCTCCGCAGGGTGTCTGGGCTCTCCCTTAGAGATAGGGCGAAAAGCTCGGTCATCCGGGAGGAGCTCAGAGTAGAGCCACTGCTCCTCCGCATTGAGAGGAGCCAGATGAGGTGGCTGGGGCATCTGATTCGCATGCCTCCCGGACGCCTCCTTGGTGAGGTGTTCCAGGCACGTCCCACCAGGACGAGGACCCGGGGACGACCCAGGACATGCTGGAGTGACTATGTCTTTCGGCTGGCCTGGGAACGCCTCGGGATCCCCCCGGAAGAGCTGGATGAAGTGGCTGGGGAGAGGGAAGTCTGGACATCCCTGCTAAAGCTACTGCCCCCGCGACCTTGGATAAAAAGTTAAAGTACTGATATGCATCTGCTAATTAAATCTGGCCATACCCCTTTGTTTCCCTAGAATCTTCCAAGACTTTGAGGTAATTACATGCTTCCAACTTTGTGGGAACAATTTGGTGACGGCCCTTTCCAGTCCCAGCATGACATTGACCCAATGCACAAAGAAGTCAACCCATATCAACACACACCCTACCACTGGCATCCATGCGCTACCACAATGCTGAATTTTCTTTCATTTCTTACTAGTCAACCTTGTCTGTCTTAAGTCATTCTTGTCTTGTCTGCCACCGTTTGAATATAACTTCTGAATTGGTAACTGAAAAACATTTGTGTCTTCAACTAAAATTATACTTGCCTCCATGATTCAGGGCACAACCATTTTTGATTTTTCTTTTTTACATTACTGAGAACCCTGATTGGTCGAAATAGTGTCACATTAAAAAAGCAAAAAAATGGGATATATTGCGGCTTGATACAAAACATTGAGACAGCTGACTATTGTGTCTGCACACAATAGACAATGGCAAGATTATTATTATTTTTTTTAATAAGGTACTTACTGTATTTCGTTTTGAAACGGAGCACTTCATGAGTACCGCAAAATCCATCCATTTTCAACACCGCTTATCCTGGTTAGGGTCGCGGGACGCTGGAGCCTATCCCAGCTGACTTCGGGCGAAAGGCAGACTACACCCTGAACTGGTCGCCATTCAGTCGCAGGGCACATATAGACACGGACAACCATTCGCACTCACATTCACACCGTCACTGAGTGGGAACTGAACCCACACTGCCCGCACCAAAGTCAGGCGAGTGTACCACTACACCATCAGTGTAACTAGCTTTTTTACACATACACCAAAAAATGGGAATGTAGGATACAAGAACACATTCGGTATTTCTTGTAAATAAATAACCACATCTTCTAACAGACGGGTTTGGGTCCATGCAGTGCAGCACACCAGCATTGAGTCTTCTAGGCATATAGGTCTAGGCTGTCTTCTTTTGTCTGTTTATGTGTCTAGCTTGCTGAGGGAATGATCTTAAATATTAATGCATCAGGAGACGGGAAATGTAATGTGGTGCTAAAAACACTTTTCATAGAACGACACCAGTGAAAAACTCCATCAATCAGCAAACACTCCCGATTTAAAGCTTCCTCTGCTTCCCAGGGTGCATTTGGCCTTGGCAATAATAAAATGTTTAATTAAAGCGCTGACTTGCATCCCTCATATTTTATGTATGATGGCGTGCTGTAGAAAACATTCCACTTGGACATTTCAGTATCTCCAAGACGGTCTTTGTTTTGTTTTGTTGTTGTTGTTTTTTTAACTAAAAAAAGAATGGTTTTGTTTCAACTTGTGATTGACATCTCTCTTGCAAAAGAAGAAAAGTTGTATAGAAAAATTTGAAACTGTCAGAAGGACTCATTTGCTTCCTAATGCTTTTCTTCTCTTGTAACTTAATACAATGAACCATCTTGCAGTATGATGCAGTTCATCTAAATAATGGTAACATCATCAGTAGAGTGACCAAGTATCTGGCCAAAGCGTGCAAACATTTCACTTGTCCGTTTTTTGTTGGGCTGTTGTTGCTTCATTTTATTAATATTTACAATTTAAAGGGGGGATGAATACAAATCAGTAAATCACTGCTCAATGGCTTTAATACGAGCAATGACTTGATGCTTTTTCAATTTGGTCATTGACCTTGGTTCTCATGAATTTTAACCTTCAGAGGACCTTCTACTGGGCAAAAAAATCTACGAGAGACAATCTGAGATAACTGACGTTTGATGTGAGTCCTTGAACGCGTGTTTGTGTGTGTCTGCGCGTGTGTGTGTGTGTGTGCGTGTGCGCGCGTGTGTGTGTGTGCGTGTATGTTGGTGTGTGTGTGTGTGTTTCTACTGATTCTGACCATGGGATTCAATTCCTCACCGTTTGCTTTCGGTTCAACAAAATTCACTCTTTAGTTGGAGGTGGGAAATTAATCTAGGAGGCTCAGCATGCAACATCGCTATTAATGTCATCTTCCATTTTTTTTCTTTTTTTCATGTACCGTATTATCTATCAGTACTTTTCAATCTTATATCAGTGAACCCAAAAATATTTTTATCTTACCATCTGAGAGATCAACATCAGCTATTATGTGCTCACAGACCGCATGACCTCAATGCTTTTTTTCCCTTTCCTCTGAGTGAACTGTTCTCAAGGACAGATATTTAGATTTTTCTAGCTTTGTGTGGGTGAGTGATAAATGTGCAAACTACTGCACCCAGTAATGTAGTATTGAAACATTTTGCTTATTGATTTATTTAGTCGTCACAAAAAAAAAAAAACATTTTGCATTGAGATGAACAATTAAAACAGTGGTTTCACTGTGCTAAATTATTTAAGCCACTTTAACAAGTATTTTATGTGGCCAGCGACACAAATTGATAGATAGATTTTAGATAAGGAAATAATTCATTAGACTAATCAAATAATAGGCTCAAACTCATACAGTTCCCACCTTTTGCAGGTTTGAAACTTATTATTGTTATTGGGGTTCTTGTTTTTTTTTTTTTTTTTTTTCTGGTGACCTTTGAGGCAGTCCGTTGGAACATTTGTCCTTTGATTTTTATTCAATGCATCTCAATTAAAAACTAATTTCTTTCTTTCTTTTCACGCTACATAATCAGTTAATAATAATAATGTTGCTGTTGTTATGCATGAGGTTAGATAGAAACTCATACAAAGCCGGGGGCCTAACACATTGCTACACCAGTTAAATCATTTTTAATTAATGTCAATTTCCCTTTGTCCAGCCCCCAGTTCTTGCTGAATGCCTCATTAAAGATAATTTATAGTATAAATGCTTTGTGTCAACAATCAATTTTGTTTTTCTCTGTAAAATATATTATGAATCATCGAGTCATAAACAATACTCCGTAGCAGATTTAATTCAACAGCATAACAGCTTGAAGAAATGTCTTTGCTTCTTCCTAAAATTATATGAAAAGCAAACATTTGTTTGGGGGTATTACCATATTATTGGGTCTTGACCTGTCACCATTTTTGTGATGGCTTATCACTGTCAATATTTGCCAGGCCAGGAATTGTGAGAAAACATCTGGTCATTAAGCCTGCACAGTCCTTAATCAGAGATGGCTACGGTTTCCCTTGCGGTCTGGGCTACCATATGTTGTGCACCATCAGTAAATGTTATCTAGATTATATGTCATTTTGCATTCAGTATCCAGGTTTTGTACCCTCATCCCTAAGCACATACTCATGTGTGCCAAGCAGCACATGCAGATTGGATATTAATCCAGAGCTAGTGAAATTGTCTTCCAAGATAATAAGATGCACGGTGCACATATGGCGCTGATATTTTGTGTATCGTAAAGTGTTCGACTGATGGATAGCTCGGTAGATGATAGTAAATTCCAAAGATTTAAAAAGCACATGCAATAATCTTTATCAGGGCACTTCTTGGCCAAACATTATTCATATTTCTGAAACTTTTATTGAGCTTTAAAACACAGGGCAACCCCAAAATTCAAATGCCCAAATTGTAGTACAATTTGCAAACCAACAAATGGTTGCACAGAAGCAAATTCAATGAGTTGACACTAGTGAGTTGTGAGGACAGATGAAATAAACAACAGAAATGGGGCACATAGTTAAATCTACAGGTAAAGCAGCCTACTTTAGCTGGAAGTATAGACATTACGTTTCCAGAAATTAAAATTAACGGAAAGATTTTTATGCAAATGCACAGTATATGCCATGGACGTAAGTGCTTCCACATGTTAAGCCAGCCTGATGAAAAATATTTCACTGGCATATGCTTCTACTAAATTAGTGGCCATTAACGCAGAAGGAGACAAAGACAGTGTCACGCAACTGAAGAAAAAAAAGAAGAAGACTTTACCCCATGCTGAAGAATTCCTTTAAGAGGTGGTCTTGCTAATTGCCTCTCATTTCCACCAATGTATGTTCCATTTGCACAAAAGTTGGTGAAATGGATTTGCTTCCTAACTAGACAGGTTGAGTGACAAGTAGTGTGATTGAGTTGGAATTAGTTTTTTTTAACAACTGTATTGAGAAGTAATGGTTTAATTTGGTCCATATTGCCAGGCCTTGTCTTTCCAACTGTGACTTTATCTTAAACAGAAAAAGAAGAATTAAAGAGATGAAACACAAAGGGGTGAATGTAGCTGACAGACTGTGGCCAGTGATTCGAAAGGGCAGACGGAAAGGTTGAAACACAAACAAAAGTGCAAGCTTATTAATAATGCTTGGCGTATATGCGGGAGAACAAAACAAAAAGAGGTTGAATAAATCAGGCCGAAGATCATGCACCACTGGTACATGCATTGTGGAAAACTGTTCATACGGTCTGATAATGGACTGTGGTCTGCACTCACCTCGGGGCGAAAGGACAGTGGCCATGGGTATTCAGATTAGGGGGGCATCAAAATGATGGGTGGGCTTGAATCATAGTGTGACTGAGGATAAATGATGTTGAATAGTTTTCAGATCGGGAAACTCCAGAACTCCTGTGCCTACATGGCAGCCATGTTGAATGTGTGGCTTTGACGTGGCGGCGTGGATATATCTATGTCTAGTGTACATTGACTCACAGGAGAGAGCGAGAGAGAGAGAGAGAGAGAGAGAGAGACGTCAGCAGTGTTAACTCTGAGGTATATAAAACACACAAGTCTCTGGAGTCTGAAACATGCTATTTTTGGTACAGTGACATTTTTTTGCCAAGACGTTCGCCTATGGCAACATATTTGGAAATACAAAGCACACTAATTCCTCTTGGCTCATGAAGGCATCTCGCCGATGATGAGTACTGTACGTCAACAATGTCACCATACCAAGCACCCCGGTGTGGTAGGTTTGGATAGAATGTGAAACTTTCAAACATTTTCAAGGTTTTTTTTATCTTTAATTACAATAACTTTGTATTGTACTGGACATTTTAGGCCACGAAAAAAAACCTACAAAACAATAATATTGTACCGTACAGTAATATGGGGGCACATGGCCTAAAAAAAAAAAAAAGTGCTTCAATGTAACAGACAATTGGCTATATCGGACGACCCCCCACCCCCTCCTATTATTAGTCGCTTCTATCGAGGTTCCACTGTATTGTAGCATAGCCCTTCTGCAGGATGCAGGGCAATTCTACATCACTGCAAAATACATCCACAGCAACAAAAATGTTGCTGAATTGAGTTTGGCTGAATTTTTACTTTCTCTTGTACCAAAGAAACTAAAAAAAGAAACACTTGTCAAAAACTGTTCTTGTTCTGCGCCCGGTGCAGCAAAAATGACAAATATCAATAATTGAAGAACACATGCTGTACACTCAGAAACAATTGGGAAAATGCCAAAGCTATGCTTGGCAGATTTGTACACACACAGGGCTGGACTTGGACAAAAAAAATCCGCCCTTGCATTTTTTGCTTAGACCGGCCCCTCATGATTAGCAGACCACAAACAACTAGTAATTTATGTATTTGTTCCCTGAAGAAATGTACTTAACTATAATCCCAAACCCAACTCTAATTATTGTGGTGAGGTGTATATACAGTATGTTATGTACCAGTAGTATGTATTTGTAGTCTCCGCTCTCCTTAACTGCTACCTCAACAGCCTGTCTTAACTAGATAGGAGGAGAGGGAGCTATTACACTGTATAAAGTGATGAATTGAAAACCTAAAAAAAAAAACCTGCAAAAATTTAAACCATTAAAAACACTAGTATGGGACTATCCCACTAATGCTTGCTTGCTGCCACTAATGCACACTAGATTTCATTGGGTTCTATCTATTCAGCGATATTCAGGCTTATAACTAAATAAATAATAACAGCATCATAGTTAAAAAAAAAACATTACATTTTGCCTTTTGGCCTATAGGAAATTCACAGAGAAATAATTATTACCTGTTCAGTTTATCAAATAACCATTGTGGAAAGAAAATCTGTAAATTCCCTATACTTCTACCTTTCTAGGTACTGTATATAGTATTCTATTTCAAGCAAAAAGACATTGCCCAAGTTATTTTTGATTACTGTCACAATATTGATAAAAAGAAATACCATTGTGCTTGCCGAAAATTTTGTTTTTTCTATATGTCTGTGTCGATTCTCAGAAATCCAGCTCATGGTAACCAGCAAAGGTTGACTCGAGGAAACTGGACTGTTGTTTATGATTAATTTGTTGTTATTTTTTTTCTTGTTGTCCAAAAATATTCAAAACAACTTATAGGCAATTATGCTATATGCTGAAATTCTTTGCCGATACTGGCATACAGTCAGCAAAGATACATTTTAACTGTGGTCTGAAAAATAAAATTTCTAAATTTCACCCCCCCCCAAACTTCAGACGACAAATCTAATGATGGTACAGATGTTACTTTTGGGCATGACAAATTATTGCAGATCCTGGATCAGTAATTATGCATAACTGGCTGTGTCATTAGCATCCCTTTGACAAAAAATGCTGAGGCAGATTTTATCCAACGGAAGAAATTCCTTCGATTGCCAGACTACCCAAAACCTTACACTCGTTATTTACATGACCTCTTGTTGACACAGACATGGAATTTTGGGGGAAAGAAAAAGTACCTAGCTGGAGCTTTTATCCCACCCAAATTCTTGTAATGTGTCTAAAGCACTTTTTGTGTATTTATATTTAGTAATGTTTTGATTATCAGTCTCAAAGATAATGATAATATTCAAAATTTAAATTAGTATAATAGCTAATAGGTTGGAGCATATTGACTCTATACTGATCATGTATATAATGAAATAACAAAGCAATTACAAAATACAGAACACATGGTAGCACCAGCAACTGGTGGAAAATTAAGTTTTGAAAGCCAAATTGAATAAATGCTGGGAAGTCAATTAAATTAAGTATATACGAGGATGCGTGTGCACCCTATCCCCTTTTTGAGATTGTCTTTGCACACACTCCATTGGACCGGATCCATTCGGGTCTGACAAGGCCAGGTCTGCCAATGGACACATGGGATTTACAGGTATTGCGCATTGACTAATCAATTTTACGAAACAAATCCTCTCAGCACTGCCATGGAGCAGCCGAGGCCAAACCCTACATGACATCAAACCCGGCGACGTGTCGTGTTGACAAAGAAAGAGGTGCTTCCCTGTTAACTAAGAGCTACCTGGGTTCATGCATCACCTCCTCGCCTCCAATGCTACCTCCCGAGTCCTTCCTCTCCTTCTGCAACGGACGGCGGGAATGATCAGCCCGACCAGGCTCCAGTTCCCCAGGGACCCATGGGTTTTAACAACCTTCCTCGGTGGTTTTGCATTAATTTTCATTACTATTAGGATCAACGTGTGTATCAAATCTTCCACTTTTGACAGTTGGCACAGTTTTGAACCTTACAAAGATGTGACACCTATGACAAATTGTTGTTGCACGCACCTCTGCTAATTTCTCTTTTATGGTATGACTCTGCTAAGACAGCGATTGTGTTTGTCCTTGCAAATGTTTTTAGTACAACCTGTTATTGATTAGACTTCCCTGATTCCTCGACTTGTGCATGCTCCCCTTCTCCTCCCACATTTAGAATGATAACTGTGTGTGCAGCTGGACTGGAAAAGTACCGACAGCTAGGTTTCTCTAACCCCTTAATGTGTCACCCTCTCAAAATCGCTTTGTTACGCTTGTACCAATATATCTCAGGCTGGAACTTCACCATTGCCATTTCCCAACTGTTCAACCCTCTTTCCTCCTAACCTTAACTTTTCTTAATTCTGCCCCCTGTACCACATGGCACATAACTCCTCTTATGTCCTAGTCCTTCTTGCCAGTTAGTTAAACACTTCCTCACAATAAGTCAAAACACCGGGAGCGAAAATTGAAATTATCATCCAGAAAGTGTGAAACTATAATAAAAATACATACACGGCGGTAAGTATAGTGCAGTGATTCCCAACCAGTGTGCCGTGGCACATTAGTGTGCCGTGAGCACTTTTCAGGTGTGCCGTGGGAAATTGTCAAATTTTACTTACCATTGCTCAAAAAATTATTTACAAGAAATAATGTATCTTTGTTCATCTACTTATGCCAGTTGTCAGGATTCAGGTTGCAAGTTGGACCCAGATGCAGAGAGGACAGGGTTGTGAATAAAGGTTTATTGCAGCTTGGAAGCGAACAAAGGAACTCCGAGAACTAAATCCGGGATTGGCAGGGTTTCAACGAGGACCGGTCTGGCAGGGTAGGAGTCCGTGTTGTCGGTGGGCCGCAAGAGGTGAGCACTGGTTTGCAGGGAGTAAGGGCAGATCGCAGAATGGGGACAAAGAACAAGAATTAGGTAGAGGTAACTCAATAGGTCTTCAGGAAGCAAAAAGATAGGCAAGGTGGCTAGGCTGCGAACTCGACGTAGAGCGTTGATAGTCTAGCGACAAGTTGGAGTCCCACAGCGTCTTAAGAGCAGTCAGATGTAATTAGGATGACAAGGTGCAGATGCTAGACTCCAACACGTCAACCCTGCAAAGCACTCTTGACACACACACACGGGCTGAACTCAGGGTGCTGAAACAGCAGCCCTGACACCAGTGAGGCATAGTGTTAAATATATTGTAGAAGTTATCATTTATTTGCTTAGCTTGCATTAGTATTATGGACGATTTTGAGAAAGGGAGATGTCTCACCTTCAAGAAGATGACTCAGCAGGAATCATCAAAGAGAAGGACGTGGCAGGTGTTGGTCCCATGTTTTCACCTTGAAACCCTACCCTTAGTGTGTTGTGTCTTGTAGCTTAGTACGTTGTGTCTTGTAAACTTAGAAACCTCCCTATTTCAAATAAATACAGGAGCGACGGGAGAGATTGTTTAGAGCGTATTGAGAGGCTGTAATCCGAACAATCTCCCATACGCCCTCCTCATGAGAAAAAGAAACCAGCGTCTTCATTCCTTTTGTGTCTATTTTTTATAATGTTGGGTAAGATAAATCCAACACATAGTGACAGACAGAACAAATACATGCTCTTCTATTTGATGGCAGGAAGTACATACAATAATTAATGTATCCACTTTTTGTGACATTTTTGTTTGTTGGTGTGCCGTGAGATTTTTTTCATTGTAAAATTGTGCCTTGGCTCCATAAAGGTTGGAAATCACTGGTATAGTGACATAAACTTCACTGCTAGAGCCAGACGTGGTAGTTAAACTCACAAGGCAACTAACATTAGCATGCTTCATGAGACTTGCTGACACTATCCTACCTTGGAACAAACCTTTTTCCTTAAACCGCTTAGATGACATTATGACTGACGTTCATGACTCAGAATTCCTGTCTGATTTTGTTGCATGATTAAGTTACAAGTTTATGTAAGATTTCCTTAAACCTAGATCAAGGTGTATCATTCAAGCTTTTAGTGCTTACTTAGTACGTAGTAATTTTGTTTGTGTTTACTTGATTAATATTTCTTTATATAAAGAGGTGGGATTGAGTTGGCAAAATTACTTATATTCACATTGATAAGGTTCAATGGCTTAATGTATTCTTTATTGTTCCATAACCATGGTGTAACTTCTCTAAGATGTCCAGCCTTGCGAAGAGCAGCAAGACATTGTTGGTCTTATCCAAGGACTTTCCCAAGCGGCTACAACAGCTGGCTGGGTAGCTGATGGGAATATCCTGATTATGGAATCTGACTGAAGGATTTTATAATCTGTTTTTTGGAGTTTTGGTTTCAGAGAGAGTGTGTGGGGAGCAAGAGGACAGCTGGCCATCTCCCCCTCACTCTCCTCTGCTTATTTTTTGCACTTCTTTCTCCCTTTCTCCCTTGATTATATATTGTGAAAAAAGCTTTTTGAGTTAGAAAACCCATAAAGACAATTACTTCCTTACTTATTCTGTCATAAAAAGATGTACCAAAACAAAATATTAAAAAAAGCTTGAAAAGGTATCACGTTATCCAAACTTATCACACCGGTGTGCTTGGTCATGTGAGATTGTTGACGTGCAATACTCATCATAGGCGAGTCGCTTTCATGAGCCACAAGGAATACATGTGCTTCCTAGTTCCAAATTTGTTGCCATAGGTGAACGGCTTGACAAAAAAAACTGTTACTTTACCAAAAATAGCATGGTTCAGACTCCAGGGACTTGTGTTTGTATTCCTCAGAATTCTGCACTGCGCTCTAAACACAATAGACAATAAATATCCAGCCATCCATCCATTTTCTTCCGCTTATCCAAGGTTGGGTCATGGGGGCAGTAGCTTTAGCAGGGAGGCCCAGACTTCCCTCTCCCCAGCCACTTCCTCCAGCTCTTCCGGGGGGATCCTGAGGCATTCCCAGGCCAGCCGAGAGACGTAGTCTCTCAGCGTGTCCTGGGTCGTCCCCGGGTCTCCACCCAGTCAGACGTGCCCGTAACACCTCAACAGGGAGGTGTCCAGGAGGCATCCTAATCAGATCCCCAAGCCACCTCATCTGGCTCCTCTCAATATAGAGGAGCAGCGGCTCTACTCTGAGCCCCTCCCGGATGACCAAGCTTCTCACCCTATCTCTAAGGGAGAGCCCGGACACCCTGCGGAGGAAACTCATTTCGGCTGCTTGTGTCCAGGATCTTGTTCTTTCTGTCATGACTCACAGCTCGTGACCAAGTGTGATGGTAGGAACGTAGATCACGTGGTAAATTGAGAGCTTCGCCTTTCGGCTTAGCTCCTTCTTCCTTCTGCAGACGCTGCATCGATCCGCCTGTCGATCTCCCATTCCATTCTTCACTCAGTCGTGAACAAGACCCCAAGATACTTGAACTCCTCCACTTGGGGCAGGATTCTCACACTCGGCTGCGAACCACTCTTGTGAGAAATGGAGATCATGGCTTGATGAAGCCAAGAGAACCACATCATCTGCAAAAAGCAGAGATGCAATACTGAGGCCACCAAACCGGACCCCCTCTACGCCTCGGCTGTGCCTAGAAATTCTGTCCAGGGACCGAACACCCCGTATCAGGGGGTTCGGTACCCCATACTCCCAAAGCACCCTCCACAGGACTCCCCGAGGGAAACGGTCGAACGCCTTCTCCTAGTCCACAAAACACATGTAGACTGGTTGGGCGAACTCCCATGCACCCTCGAGGACCCTGCCGAGGGTGTAGAGCTGGTTAACAGTTCCACGGCCAGGACGAAAACCACACTGCTCCTCCTGAATCTGAGATTCGACTTCCGGACGGACCCTCCTCTCCAGCACCCCTGAATAGACCTTAACAGGGAGGCTGAGGAGTGTGATCCACCTGCTCAGCACCTCTCACCGTGGGCAACTCCAGACTGGAAGAGAGTCTAACCCCTCTCAAGAGGACTGGCACCAGAGCCCAAGCTTTGTGTGGAGGTGAACCCGACTATATCTAGTCGGAACTTCTCTTTTTTTTTTTTTTTTTTTTTTCTTGCCCTGTTCGGCAGAAAGGAGGATCTGTATCCCTTTTATGCCGGAACAGTTTTACTGTGTCAAAGTGCAGTTTTTAAGCTGCCGCTGTGGTTGCTTAGTATTATAATGGATATTTATTGAGAATCAGAGTCGATCAGTCGAACAGAACAAAGTTTCTAGAGGGGAGAAGACAAAAGACGAAGCACAAATTGTAAACAAGATGAGAAAAGTAAATCATTTTTCTATAGAACAATGAAACACAAGATATGAGTGTTGTATGGGGCAGTAGTGCTGCACCCTGTAAGGGAAGGACAGGACAAGATAGGACAGGACAAGGACAGGAGAAGAAGAATGCAGGACAAGCGTCGTGAACCCAGCTGTACAACTGAAGTGTTGACCCCTCTCAAGTGGACTGGTACCAGAGCCCAAGCCATTTGTGGCCCAACTATATCTAGTCGGAACTTCTCAACCTCACACATCATCTCGGGCTCCTTCCCTGCTAGAGAGTTGACATTCTGCGTCCCTTGAGCCAGCTTCTGTAGCCAGGGATCGGATCGCCAAGGTCCCCGCCTTTGGCCACCGCCCAGCTCACACTGCACCCGACCCTTATGCACACTCCCACAGGTGGTGAGCCCATGGGAAGGGGGTCCCACGTTACCCTTTTGGGCCGTAAGCCCCACCTCCAGGCCTGGCTCCAGAGTGGGGCCCCTGTGTCCCGCATAAGGGGAAGGGAAACCTATATCCATTGATTGTATCCATCATAGGGTTTTTTTAAATCGATATATCCATCATTAACATGGCCACCACATCAATGCATCACATTCAACATGGCCGCCACGTGGGCACGGGAGGGACGTGTTTTGGAATTGGATCTATTTTCTTTTTTGCACATCCGTGACCTGGAAATACATCAGTCCCATTCTCTGCCTGCATTGCGCCAGTAAACAACAGCATCCAATTCTGAACTATCAGACTTTGTTAACGGCAGTTTATGGATGGAAACTGTTTTTGGACACATTGTTCAGTCTTGATATCCAATATCAGGGTCCGTTTTATCGAGGTTCCACTATTGGTAATGTATATTTCTAAATATTTTTATTGTAATATTATAAAATGTTGGTCTTATTCAAGGTCCTATCGCCCTCTCATGACTAGCCAGCACTGCACATTCCTAATGTGACCCAATGTCACCTCAATATTAATAATTTTGACGCCACAGCAGTACAGGGAAGCACTTTCATTCTATATCCTGATTGGTTTGGTTCACTTTCTATATTGAAGATTGACCAGTGGGCAGCCCTTTCTAAATTGTGGCCTTGTTTCTTAAAAAAAAAAAAAAAAGTGGAAACAAATTGCAATAGTACCAGCTGGCAAATGCCCAGTATGCCTGATTTCCAGTCCAGCCCGATACACAGAAGATAGAATGGATGCGCTTGTCAACCTTGTGTGTTGACAATTAAAACTCATGCATTCAAATTTTGAGATTTAAAAAAATATATATATTTAGCTAGATTAAAGACTTGCTGATAATGACAACTTGAGGTAATTGATGTGCTATCAAATTTGTATTGGAATCACCAACTACGGATTTGTGGCATTTTGAGATTATGGTAGATTCTATTCAAGGTCACTCTACTTGATGTATCATGAATATTTATGACTGGAAGATGGACTTGGATTTTAAGTATGATTGATTTATTCCAACAAACAAATAAGGTTTAGAATTCATGTCCACTTCACAGCACAGTGAAAACTTTTAGTAAATAAATATATTTTAAGACTACATAAATTGTCGGAAAGAAAGAAAAAAATATGACATTAAAAAAAATAGATCTTGTAATCAAATGGTGGGTCAAATAAACCATGTGATTTTGTATAAAATGTTCTCATGAATTTCTTTGTAAATGTAGGATTCACCATAAAACCTTTTCCTATGGCACTGAACATGACCTCTTCTGTGGATGTACACATGCTGCGACGAAAGGGTCCATGGAACAATGTAATCACCTCAGGGATGCAGGATTTCCATCTCTATTAAGTTAGCGATAACTCTGTTATCCAACAGTTAGGAAGAAAATGATCTTTCTGTCACGCTGGGAGAAAGCAGTCGGAGCCACTCTGCATATGAGAGGATTCTTCTGCTACAGCATTTAGTACTTATAAGTAGGGACGGGTAGTATAAATCATAAATATTTTTAGGGTAACATTGCAGATAATGTTTTGTTGTTATCACTGACGTGTTTAAAAGTAAAATACCAATAGTCTTGATCACAATAGGTGATTGATACTTCAAGCCATCTCTGTTTAATATGGCGATCAGCTTCAGGTGTCACGATTGTCTCACATCAACCCTAGGTGGGACCGTCGTGCAGGGAAACAAGCTCAGCGATCCCACGAGACCTGCATTATCATGAGTTGTACTGTATTATTGTTAATAAGAAGAACCAATCCAAGGTGCAGTGAACCTTTTGCACAAAGTCATCTGGGTAGTGGCTCCAGCTCACCCACAAACCTAATGAGGACCCAGCGGTATACTGTAAAGATAATGGATGGATGGATTAATAACGAGATGACATGTTTTTTGTTGTATTCATTTAATGATTGGAGGTGAACGTCAGTATATAATTCATTTAAATTAAAATACAATCTTTCGGTGAGTGCCCAAATTATGTTTCCGTCACAGGGGGTCGCTGTGGTGGGTTGGAGGCAAAAGCAGGAAAGCAAGCAAGGCAAGGCAGGAATGCAGAGTACTAAGAAAAAGGTATTTACTTTTTGAAAAGGCTGACAAAGGTACTTAATTTATTTTTAAAAAATCATCAATCAATATCCTTTATTTAACCAGGTAAAAACTATTTGAGTTCTAAAACCTCTTTTTCAAGAGTGGCCTGGCCAAGACGGCAGCATAAAACCAAAATGGTTACAACAAACACCAGTGGTGTGGACTCGAGTCACATGACTTGGACTCAAGTCAGACTGGAGTCATGAATTTGATGACTTTAGACTCGACTTGACAAAATGTCACAAGACTTGCAACTAACGCCACTTGGACTTGAACAGCAATGACTCGTGACTTCACTGACTTGAAAAAACTGGCAACACACACAGACACGACAATGACAATTAACATAACAATAATTAACAGTTAATTATTGCAACAAAATAAAAATTCTACATTGCATTGTGCGAATCGCACGGCTTGACGTCAAGTATGCTCGTTTTCGTTCGCGTTTGTAGCTAGCTGTGTGAGTGTTGACAATAATAGTTAAACGGCGGGTCGGCCGTCCGCTGTTTGGGCTTCCTGTTCATTATAGTCTGGTTTAGTCAGTGTAGTGTTTTCAAGAATCAGTCTTGTATTTATATTTTTTTCATGCACTTTATTTACCTATCAGCACACACCTAGCATCTATTCATGAAGCAACATTCTGAGTGTCCTTTTCTTCTTCTCTGCCTGTTGTTTATGTCGTATTTTCATGTAGTGCCCGCTAGTGAGATACCACAATTGGATAAAATTGTGCCTTTATAACAAGATGTCAAACTTGTGTTCCTTTTTTTTTTAAATTAATGCCTTGTTTTTGATACAAGAAATGCCAAATTTAAACTGAAACCTATTTATATTTGTTTTATTTATTTTTATTTATGTGTAAAATTGTCTCACTCGAAATGTTTGGAGACAAGAAAATGCAGTTTCCTGCTATATGCACAATGTGAATTTAAGAAAAATATTGTTGATGATCTAAAAGAAGAAACCAATTGGTTGTTCATTATTGAGTGAAATGTATCATTTTCTCTTGTGCATTCATAATTGCTCTTTGGCCCAACAAAAATAGATTTTAGCCAATGACTTCATTATTAGATGGAATTGTCAGTAGGATACTCCATATACTAATTGCAGCACTACTGCAAATTTTCGTTTGTGACAGGTCTATTTAATGTCACTTCAGAAATAATGTTAGAAAAAGTAAGTCATAGCATGTTGTATCATTTTTCATAGAATAACTGAAAAATGTACTATCGATTGGTTTTGAAGGGACAAAAACTAAACTTGGGACTTGACTCGTGACTTGCAAAGCAATGACTTGGTCCCACCTCTGACAAACACTCTGGAAAAACAAGTGGGATTATACAGTGCAAGCACAAAATCCAATTGAATTTATTTCTCTGTCGCTCATAATTGTCTTAAATTCATCCAGAGTTACTGTATACGATGAGTCAATTTCAAGTCCTTTTTTTCATCATAATTAACAAGTGCAAAAACTGTGAAACTAGGAGCACAAACAACACAGGGGACAGACTCAATAGCACAGACTACATGATCAACGACAGGGTTTGCAACAGTGTCCAGAGACAGAGTTAGACCAAAAGACACACCGAGACAGGACAAGTGGATGTAGAGAGCGAATGCGGAAAATGAGGTGCATGAGACCAGGTGGAGGCAAGAAACGAATGGGCAGAGAAGGAAGGCACTAACACAAAACTCCAGATAACAACATGAAATTAACCAAATCAGAATAAAACACAATGCAAACACAAATCCAAATGGTCAACAAAAGTACACATGATGACAGTTTTCCAAAATGCTCTTGTTTAAGAGTTGTGATGAAACAATAGAAAATGTTAAGATTATTATAGTGACCAATATCGTTTTTTCCTTGCCGCATTGGGGGGGTTTAGATTAGTCGTTAATCATCACCAACTGTGGGCATGTGAAGCTCTTTGAGACTCTTCTGTGATTAAGGGCTATACAAATAAACTTAAAATTAGAACTGTTTTATCACAAATTGCTCAAAGAAATAAAAATACTGATACATACCCCTAAATCATTCCAACTTGTATTTTGAATACAAAAATATATAAAATCAAAAGCCCTTTGCAGTTTTTGCACATTGGACCAGATCTAGAGCCTTCTGAGGCATGGCTCAACTTCTTTACTGAGTTACTTAATCTCTTCTGACATTTTCCAATTGTTCATATTTTAAATTTGTTTGAAATGGATGAGCCCTAAAATCGCCTTATTGCCATATGCTTTGATTACCTGAATAAGATACAGATGGGAATCAGTTTCTTTTTTTACAATACTGTCAGCTTTCTTGTACTGACTTAACCATTGTTTCTGTCACTTCGATTAGCAAACCTACAGCAGGCCAGTAGCCTCAGCAGGGGCTCTTCCGGTAGCCCAACTGCTAGTCATGCACGCTGCAGGAGGTTTTTGCTGTTTTAGTGCTGTGCCTCTCCCTTCACAAATGCTAGTGTGACACGTGGTGCAGCAAAGCAGTTTTTGCTTCGGCAAATCAGGATGACAGGTGAAAACCTTCCAACAGTGACGCATAAATTATGCAGCTCAGGCAATTTAATTGTGTCTGCAGATTTATTGATGTGCACATTTATAATTGAGAAGTGAGTAGTGACGTGGATTTGTTGAGTGTTGTGCAAATGTAGTCAGTGAGGACAGGTTTGGTCTGATTTTTTTTTTTTTTAATAAGCGTGTATTTGGGAAGCAGAAATCATGTGAAACATACATATAAAAAATTTTTTTTTTAAAAAGGCAGCCAAGAGTAGTAATGCAATATAGCAAAGTAAACGAAGTGGAGCCTCATGGAGTACAGTGCAAGAAGCATGTCAGAGGTCAGTGGGAGAATGGAAAGCGTGATGGGAGCTGGCAGTGGGAGCAATCAGCAATGAAAGATGGAGAGAAGTAGAAAAGAAAGCAGCAAATATATCTGCGGCGATAAGAAGCGCAGAAAAACTACTTTGATCGGTATGATTCAGTTCATCCTACGCCAAACCACAGTATATCATAATCTGGTTTGGGATTGATTGGCAAAAGCAAAAACAGCCAGAATTGAAATGACCAGATTCAGAAGTCAGGTGGGATAGGCTCCAAACGAAGACAAGCAGGATAGTATTATTTTTTTAAATGGACGGAAGATGGGGAGCGCTGTATTTTTGTTCTTCCCCGTTATTGTGTGGCATCCATCCACACATTTTCATGGGAAATGGTCGTGTAGTTAGTGTGTAATCATGATAACAAACAAACTACTATATTGCCTTTGCACTTGGTGGAGGTATTAAAAATTCAAAAAGTACACATTTGTTTATTTTTATTTTTTTCCAGATGGTGGTTTTAAACGGGCACAAGAAACATTTGCCACAAATCATTCTTGTTGCCAACGGCATCAAACAATATTCTTAAATAATGCTCTTCGTGAGGAATATCTTAATTCTCTGAATCTGTTTATTGTTTTTAATGCTTTCTGGTTCACATTCCTCCATGTCGGTGCTATCCCTGTTTTTGCAGCCTTACAAGACCCCAAGATTTCACTCAATCAAAATCTCAACTGCAGTTGAATTTACTATACTTTTCTCAGTGTCTTTTTTACGTAGTGTCATCATCCGTGGCGGGTGAAAAAAGTAACAAACATCTTAGTGTTCATTTTGTTGACAAAAAAATGCTCATCATGGTTATAGTCAACAACCTTTTTTTTCTAGCAAAAACGAGACGTTGAGATTTTATCAGAACAACATTTGTTTGAAGAGGCGGAAGGTAACAAGAGAACCGATTAGAATGACGTGAGAAGGAAGTTACGTAGCCAGTTTGAGACTGAATGCAGCAGCCGTGGTCATAGAGATATACAGTGTAAATATAAAATAACTATCTACACTATATCGATGGCTGCGAGTGCATGAGAACGTGTGTTTAGAAGCATGACCGACCGGAAGAGACATTTACAGTCTAGTCATCCTGAAATCCATGCACAGCGGCACAGGTGAGCATGTTAAGTTCTTCAAAATGCAACTTTTATTGAATGTTTAGCGTATATAAATCTGCTAGTCCAGTGGCATTCCCGCTGTTTCACTGATCCTGCACACCATTTGCATGTTTTCAACGAAAACGATTTGTAATGTTTAAACTGTACTTAAATGATTCAATTAAAAATGTATTGTACACAAAAGCTAAATTAAAATTGTACCTAAATAAATACAGTTGTAAAAGGTTAATTGTAAAAGTTTGAACTTAAATTTGAACTTTTTATTTCTATATTTAAATACCCAAAAAAATAGCAGAAACAGAACCCTTACTGAGTACAGGATATGTAACTCACACATTTGGTAACTCACCAAATGGTTTGAGAATACTGTATATAGGAAGTGCCCGGAAAGTGCCTGTTTAAAAAACAAGCTACATTCAGAGTTTTATTAAATAAATTCACTAATACCAACCTCAGCCCGATGAATAGCTAATGCACACACTCATAACAATATCGACAGGAACAAATGGAAGTAAAGGTCAACCTTTTCGGTTGATTTTCTACAATTACAATATTGTCGTTTTAAAATATCACTGCAATGATTTCTGGGTATAATGCTTCTTGCTGAGCACATTGGAGGATCATGAGTGTAGGGATGGAGTGTAAATGGTCCACCCAAGAACTCGCTCATTAATGGGCTGCTGTTCACGACACGCAAGCAGTCCATGCGAGATAGGTGTGTGTGTGTGTCTGTGTGTGGATAATAAATGATAAGAAAATACCTGCACTTCTCTAAAGTGCAGTATCACAAATTGGTATTAAAAGGCTTATATGAAACTTGTAATTTGTAATAATATACAATTTGTCACTGGAGATTTCATTCACTGTGGCGGGTTTCCCCTGCACGCACGCGCACGCATGCACGCACGCACAAAAACACACGCGCGCACACACGCATCTTTAGTTATATAAAGAAGAGAAAAGATTGGCTGACAGTGAGTTTGTGCCAGAAACAGAACATGAACAACAAAATGCAACTGAGGGTTTTACATGACACTCCAGTGAAATGAGTAGGAGAGGTTGGCTGACTATTTTCTGTCTTTCACCCTCACGTTCTCTACCTGTCACTGTCCTTGAAGCAGAGCGAGAGCATCGAGTGCTGGTGCCACAATCCACGGTACATAACACGCACACACACACACACTACACTACACCACACCACACCACACCACGTTGCCACAAATGCACATGCAGCCTGCTATCAGTGTTTCATAAACAAACTGACACATGTTGCAAAGCTGCTCCCACACAAACACTTGCAAGCTTTTCTTCTTTTTTTGTACTTTTGTCTCTGTTGTGTGCTTCCACTGACTCAGCCCTCCAATGTTGTATATCAGATTGCCTCTTATCCCCCAGTCCTTCATCTCCTCTTTCATTCTGATCTGGACTTTCTCCCAAAACAAGCATTTCTCATCCAAATGGGTCCGCCTTGACTCTCTCTATGCTGCTCAACATGTGTTTTTCTCCTGCCGCACATCGGTTCATCTCATATCTATCAGAAACACAATGTATTCAGAACACAAAGACTTCCATCAAAGCACCTTACTCATGTAGTGTATTCTGGATAGGCAGTTTCCTGGTTTTCTTGCGTGCCAACCACCCACAGAGATGGCTCAGTGAAAACCAGACAGAAACAGTAAGAAAGACAATGCAACAAATGAATGTGTTGATGATTTCTGTGATTAATTTGCTAGGTAACTTAACGGTATCAGTCTCTTTCAAAGTGTAATGTATTGCCATTATGGCAAAGCACGTGTGTCAGATTATTCAGTGAATGGGATTTCCTCACTGCAGGATGTAACCATTGCACCATTTTGATGCCCTTCCTCTGCTTCTCCCCTCAGTGTTCAACTGATTGCTGCAACCACCTCTGGGGTCTATTTTACTTTTCAGTAATTATCTCGTCACCCCACCTTTTTTTGTGCTGAGATTGAACCTTGTACTGCAGAGTCAGAGCTTGAACTATAAATATCTTTCCAGAATGTTTCAGTTACCTTTTCTCTGATGATTGAACTCTACATACAAGAGAAAAGGGAACGACTTAGGGCAAGGATAAAGCTTGCAGCCTTTGCTAAATTAATTGACTGTACTCTCCAAATCTAGGTTTATACATGTAACGCAGTTGCTTGATAGCGGGTCTGAGGGGAGTACACTAGCTTTGCTCGTTGTTTTGAGAAATGGACACCATATTAAGTTATGAAGGGCACATACTGTCTGACTTATGGACATATAAACATTTCAAGGTGGTTACAAACGGGAACATGTAACACACAACTCATCTAATTCAGTTCAGTAGTACGGCACTATATGGCCAAAGCGTTAGGTCCAAAATAATAGTGACAGAGAAAGATCACAATGTACACAAAATACTACAATCAGGTCATAGTGACAGTTTTACAAAAAAAAATGGCAAAAGTGATTTTTGGGAAATGGCAAACTTCCCTTTAACTTCCATACATGTACAGTACTGTACTGTGAAACATTCCATGTTAAATCATTGAATGCATGAAGTTAGGTATTCACCTTCAGTAATCCTCATTTTACAGCTGATAGTCGCTAAATATATTCAGCCTGGTACATACATAGGGATTTTTCAAATCTTAAAAGATTTCTATCTGCTACAGACCCCACACATAAAGATGAAAATCAGACATGTCATCGTTTTAGTCGTATTGTGTTGATGTGTGATAATCTCAACACAGAGCACTACACACATAAAAATTCTGTTCCACCGCCGATCTCGAAATCTCACACGATCACACTTGAGCTCACAAAAACGAAAACGAGCATTCGTGTACGGGTAAGCGTCAGTCGTTGCCGAGTGTTTCCGACGGGACCGCAGGCGGCAGCATTGTCGTCAAAAAGACTTGCTTTGAAACCCATTTTTATACAAAATACGACATCGGGGAGGACATATTTGTTTGTTTTTGGTTTTGTTTTATGTTTAGTTTTTTTTTTTTTTGGAGCATCTTGACTCGAGGAGAAGTCGGCTTCTCCAACACACATAAAGAGTTTTGGTCATGTTCAATATTTAAGATCGTCGACCCCGACCTCGTTCGGACCCTAAAATTGTGACAAATCCACTTGACCCTTCTAGGATACTCTTATAAGACATAAAATTAGCCTTGTGACAAAAAGAGCCTGATTGACTTTATGTGTGTACCGGGGTGAGAGACACAATATATATATATTAAGTTTTGCTTAAAAGCAGTTTACTTCTTTTTACACATGTATTTTAGTTTACAATGTTAAATGGCGATATTTTAAACACTGCCTGTCCAGTTAATAATAGTAATGGTGACTATATACAGCACATAACAGATTAACTCAATTTCCATTTATTTATATGGGTGAAATTGATCCTAAATCCAATCACGTAACGGCTCGTGTTCGACTTTAGAAGTTCTACTGTGTATCTGTCGCATTATTAGTGAACTGTATAATTTGTTGGCAGAAACTTTGTTCATTCAAAACTTTGGGGATTAGTTTGGCAATGGAGATGGTGTTCAGGCAGCAACAGCTACATTTCATTGCGTAGATAAGAAGAGCTACACATTTGTGAATTAAAACATTGACATGCAGCACATGGGGCCAAGTTCGGTAAGCAATTTAACATTTTTTTTTGAAATCTGTCTCTGTTCCTTATTTCATGATGCTGCAGCTAAAAATGTTTAAAATCTACAATAATGCACATTTACACCGACGTCAATTCCAAATCCTGTTTACATGTTGCAGAGCATAGCAAGATTATTGCTTACACCTACATTATGTTGATACTTTAGAAATTCCCTCCAGAACTTGTGAACACCTGATGACCGTTTTGCTTCACTTTACAACACTGCATCGTGGCCTATACACATCTTATAAAACAGCCTTTTACATCTCTATCTAATGCATTAGTAGCTAACACGTGTTCTTATACTGAACAACATGAAAGTGGACAACAGAAAAGCAGGGCATGCATAGGGCTTGTTTGAGTTGTCATACAGATTGTTGCATATTTGGATTTGCAGTACAGAACAGAGAAAGAAATCTACAAATTAAGTTTATAAAAGGCTGTGGATTTGAAGTAATGAGATTTTTAGAGGGCACTTTTTAATTTATTCCACTGAGAAGGTTATGATTCATAGCTGTGTTTATTTTTCTGTTTCAAAGTCACATTTTGCTGGTTGACTTTTCATTCAGTATGATATTTTGGATTTGACACTTCCTGAACAGAGTTTCTCTTTTGTGCCTCTCGTTTTTGCCTCCTGTTTGATCAGTCGCCTTCCTTGTTTCCAATTGCCTTGTCCTTTCTTGTTTTTTCATCCAGTCTGCTCCTTGCCTGCCATTGTTTATCATGTTGTTTCATGAGTATGTTTAGTACGTAGTTCATATTCTATGCTGTCTTGTTAGATTTTTGCAGTTTCGTCTGTTGCTTGGTTTTTCGTTTGGTCTTGTCTGTCTGCTGACTGTGTGCTGAATGTTTAGGACGTACATGGAATTTTTATTTCAGTTTATTGCACACTTTTAGATCCACCCGTCTCTAAATCAAATTCTCTGTCACTGAATGACTCAAAAACAAGGTTTTAAGTAAGAACACATTGCATTAATCTATTTCACACATTTTAGCAGCCTGAATATAACTGCCTGAAGTGTTGACAGGCTGTGTTCCACTTTCAAAATTCTCTGGAAACATGGTATTGACAACAAAAGACCAAGTCATTCAAATTGTTCATACTTTTTTCATGCATATCCACACTCTGATGGTCTCCATTTCCATTCCATGTTGAGCGTCGTTCTGATCTATGAATGACTTGATGTCAGATGTCTCATGAATGAAAGCCCACCAGTATCGGGACCCTCCAGCAGAATGTCAAAGAGGTCTGATTTGGGGAGACATTACTTTTTGTTTTGAGCAACACACCAGACAGCTTCCCTCAGTTCCTATCAAACTGGAAACCTTTTGAAAAAAAGTCATGTTCTCACATTTAAAAAAAAATGACTTTCGAAGTGAAGGACAAACTTTTACATTTTATTACTGCAACAATAAATCAGAAATATACAGTATAAGGAATGCACAATTTGATGAAAGGTTTTCTCTCTTTTTTGTGACTATCTCAGGCCTTGGGGCTAGCTGAGTGGTGCTACAGTCATTAAACCTATGAAATGTGCAACAACCACATGTTTTTGCACTAATGCATTAAGACAATAAATTATTAGTAAATACTTTATGCTCAGTATATTAACATTACTGGCCCTTTATACTAATACAGGCATATTTAAAGTCCTGCTTATGGGTCATTTTCCAGGCGACAGCTAATTGTGCTCTTCTGTATATTTTACTTAAAGCTTGTATATTTCTTACCTTTGACACTGGGTGACTCTCCATTGACAAAACACAAGTAGGCTGCGATTGTTTCTGGTGCGGTGTGATAGTTATTTTCTAACCTAAATCACAAGGAAGCAGCACTATTTAATCTTGCAAATAAAGTATGCTGTAATTTAATGCATTAATGTAGGAAGCTACTATGAAAACTAAGTCTTACGCCAAAGAAAAGAACACATTGCGGATGACAGCAAGGCTGCTAGCTCAACAATGTGTTCCAACAAACAAGAAAATGTCATTACTGAGACAATGTTTCTCATATTATTGTCTTGTTGTGGAAAAAACATTCCTTTAACAGTGATTTCATAAGACACTGCCGCACTCAAGGCCTGGTACACACATTAAGACTTTAAAAGTCTTAAAAGATTTTTTTTTTTTTTATCTGTGACAGACCCCACACATCCAGATAAAAAATATGCCATTTAACAGTTTTAGTTCTATCGTGTGTGGTATGGTCTGATAATATCAACACAGAACACCACACTCAAAATGTTGCGTAATCACACGTGATTTCACAAAACCAAAGAAGAAGAAAGGTTACCGGAGCCTTGGAAAATGTCGTTGTCCTCAAAAAACGACTTGGTTTGGAAGATACTTCTTGTCGTCTGGGGAACCCACTTTTATACATTGGGTAAGACATGCTTATTTTTATTTATGGTCCTTTCCTTTTACTGAGTCAGGGTGCTTCTTGATTGGATATATTCTGTTCCACGTCATAATCTCGGCGTCATGACTCTGCTCTTCCCCACACACATTAAGAATGAATGCATTCATTCATTTTCTGTAACACTTATCCTCACTAGGGTGGCGGGCGTGCTGTAGCCTATCCCAATTGATTGCGGGCGAGAGGTGGGGTACACCCTGAACTGGTCGCCAGCCAATCGCAGCGCGCATATAAACAAACAACCATTCACACTCACATTCACACCTATGAGAAATTTAGAGTCTTCCATGCATGTTTTTTTGGGATGTGGGAGGAAACCGCAGTACCCAGAGAAAACCAATGCAGGCACAGGGAGAACATGCAAACTCTACACAGGCGAGGCCGAATTTGAACCCGGGTCATCGGAACTGTGAGGCAGATGTGCTATCCAGTCGTCCGCCGAATTTTTGTCATAATTTTATAAGACTTAAGATTGTCTGGCATTTGACGTGCTTGGTCGGGAAGGGGCAAAATCGTCACAAAAACAGCCCGATTGTCTTTGTGTGTGTACCAGGCCTACGTTACCAAAATAAATAGGAATCCAACTTTAGCTTTTCCACAAACGCAGATCCTTAGCAAAAGTCAGACACCGTGTGTACTTTTGATTTGTATTAATTCACAAAACAGATGATAAGGGAGAAGGGACTAAATTGTGTGACATTAATTAGACACAAATTTATAACTTAAAAAATAATGAAATATCAATTTTCTGATGAATAAATTGAAAAATGATGTCAGTCATCTGCTTGTTCACAAGGTCGGACTCATAAAACCCCGGTCACACGTTTATTCTTTTAATGCATCACTTCTATAAAAATGATTGATTCAGTTTGCTTGTTTTGGTTCTGAATGTTGAGAAGTCACTGCCATTCAATTTGTTTTTCTTTTACCAGGAAAAAAACTCATGATCGCACGTGCACTATATGCAACTCGGCAAAGAAAGGCCCAAGCTGAGATTCCAGAACAAACGCTTTCATTCTTTCAACTGAACTCTCAACACTCTCATTTTAGAGTGTGAAATCACAAAAAAATATATTTTCTGAATGTAACAGGCTGTTTTACAATTTCCAATTATGACTAAATTATCTTTTAATGTAGTTGGAGCAATTATATTTTCAAATGTACATTTTTTTTAAGCCAAAGTCTCAAGGAAAAATTAAAGTGCGCTTGAAACTTCAAAGTGAAGTAACAGTTGGCGCATCGTTAGCTCCCGTAATATGACATATCATATATATGTGAGGTATCATTGGGTGAGGGATTTAAAATAAATCCTTCAAATGCAATTTGTCTCACTCAAACGTGGGCAAGACTGCACTCGTGCATGACTGTGCCTCCAACTCCCACATCCTCTTTGTTTAGTCGAGATCCAGAGAACACTATTTGATGTCAACAAGGCGTTTTGCCAGCTGTCACAAACACTCGTGCCACTATATGGCTCCGCTAGCTACTATGATACACTTAAGATTCACACTCAAAGGTTCTGTGGTGATAGGTTTAAGCTTGTTACAGCAAGTCACATTTGACTGACACGTCCATTGGGTGAGAGGCAGGGTACACCCTGGACTGTTCACCAGCTAATTGCAGTCATAACATTACATTGCATAAAATAATGTCCTTGAAGTTAAAAGGCATGCTCGTTAGCATGTCCAGTTCACATTGTATAATTTCAAGTAATTTCACCATGCACATGACCATATACAGCAGCTGTCATTCAGTCACGAGGCTGAAACTGCTGAAGCTGGACAGAACCACTAACATTGTGCTAGGGCATGGCCTCAATGTCCAGGCGTTAGTCTCACTTTACAGCTTTGGGGGATTTGTTGACAGGTATTGTCCTGGAGATATTCTGAATTTTACATTATGCAGTCTTTCCCCGGTATAGCCTAAAAGTAACTGTGATTATAGGCAAACATGAGGGGAAATTCCAGGAGGGCAGTTTTTTAAAGATGAGGAAATGACTGGTGTGAGAGGAAGACAGATGCAGAAGACAAGAAAACAGATGAAAGTGTGGAAAATTGAAGTTGATTTGTGTCTTTGAAGAATGCAGCAAAACCTAGTCTTTTTAGGATATATGCTACATACATTAGGTTTTATCTATTCAATCTCCCCATGACTTTTTCCTTCCCCGTTTCACAATTCATTTGTCACAAAGATTTATCACTCCTCTTAAATGTCTTACTGTCATCTAGTGTTTAAAAAATGTACCACAGCCACACAGCCTGGTGGCAGAAATCTGATCTCCCACTCATCTCCTCTTATTTATTTTTTGCCAAACTACGCCAATGCATGACTTTATTTTGGTTTTCTGTGGCTGACGTTTTGTTTTTTATTATTATTTAATTATTTTACAAACAGAGCATGGCCGACTGGTTAGAGTGTCTGCCTCACAGTTCTGGGGTTCAGTCCCCGGCCCCGCCTGTGTGGAGTTTGCATGTTCTCCCCGTGCCTGCGTGGGTTTTCTCCCACATCCCAAGAACATGCATGGTCGGTTCATTGACGACTCTAAATTGCCCCTAGGTGTGAATGTGAGTGCGAATGGTTGTTTGTTTATGTGTGCCCTGCGATTGGCTGGCAACCAGTTGAGGGTGTACCCCGTCTTTTGCCCAATGATAGCTGGGATGGGCTCCAGCACTCCCGCGACCCCTGTGAGGATAAGCGGCATTGAAAATGGATGGATGAAAAAATTTCTTTTCTGCATGAGGTAGAAAATATGAACTGGATGAAGCAGATTATTCTACCACAGGATGCCGGCCACATGTGGTTAGGACAGCTTGATGGAGCGAAATTGAAGCCAAACACTCAGTTGTGACAAAATGTAATATTTGGATGCTTTGCTTGGCTTAGTCTTGGCCTGAAGGTACAGTATACAGATGCAGCTCTCACAGCTATATGTGCCAGCAACTGGGAATTTGAAGCCACAGGAAGCCAAAGATGGGCCATGTAGAACACTGCAACCATGCAGGAATCCGGGTAGATTCATGAAGGAACGAAAAGGACTCTGTACCCTGCAGAGAGGCTGAGAAGGACACATCTTCTTGTAGAGAAAATGTATACCAACAAAGCAAAAATAGCATTTGAAAAGCACAACACAGCTTTCATGCGGATTTTTGTATAAATCCCCACATAACTCAAAAACTATAACTCAAAAGTGCATTAGACAGGGTGGCACAGTGGACGACTGGTTAGAGTGTCTGCCTCACAGTTCTGAGGAGTGGGGTTCAATCCCCAGCCCTGCCCTTTTTCATCAACATTTTTAGATTATAGGTTCAGGACCTTTATTACATTATTGGCTAGTTATTATGTTATGGACCATTATTACGTTATGGGCTTTTACACGCCTTCTCAAGAACTGTGTCTGTCGTCAGTCTTGACATGTGGATGTAAATTGTGGACGTTCACAGCAGAAAAATGGAGAAACATCACAGCGGCAGAAATGTGGTTTTACCGACGTATGTTCAAGATTTCATACATTGATCACAAACACAGACGTTTTACAATGTGCAAATCAAGAAAGACAGCTCATGACAACAATTGAACAACGTCAACTTAGATGTACCGGACACCACATCAGAAAAGCAAAATTGGAGACTTATACCGCAAAGGAAAATATATTTTAAAAAATGTCAACCCAATTTCAATGGTGCAAGAGTGCTCTGGAGCACCGGTTGAGATAGAGAAAAGTGGGCCCACATCACTTAAACATGGTTCGCCTCAAGCCCCCAATGGGGTTGGGCACTGACGACGACGAGCATGCTATATTGTTCGTTTTGAATCTATTTTTTAAGATCATGTTTACATTCATGAGTTGACAAAAAAAGACATTTTTTCCAAGAGTAAGCACATTATTCTACCCATGAGCAGAACTGAGCGCTTCAGATGCTCCTTTTGCGACATCAGGTTTTACAACAGCAGTGTGGGTCAGAATTATTCACAACACCCCCCTTAACACCAACCTCAACCAATAGATTCAACCAGAGACTCAATACCTGTTTAAAATTTCCTGCTATTAAAGTCACATTCCACTTAAAATATTTACTCTATTTAATGTTACTGTAAATTTTATTCTGTGTGCTGTTTACCTTGTTCTGCAATAACACTTGAATGTCCCCTCTAGGGATTAATAAATATCTTACTTCCATACTATGTTTAAAGAAAAAAAAATATTGATTTCTGTTATTTCTGTGGAACATCAAGTAAATTAATGCTGGGGGGGGGACTTTTTGGTATCAGCAGAAATCAAGCAAAATCCCAGAAGGGGGGAGAAAACAAAACTTGTTTTGAATAATTTATTGTCTTTTTTATATATATATATATGTAAAGTGGAAATCAATTAATGGTGGGTAGCTAGTGCTGGAGCATAATACTAAATGTTCATCGTTTCTTCAGTTATGCTAAAATATAATGTGATTTCTTGAAAAGCTAAATACACCCATTCATTTGGCAGCAGTGCGCAAAATCTGAAAGAAAAAAAAAAGTCCTGGAAAACAAAATTAGATCCAAAATAGTAATTTAATATGGTATATGATCTAATTGATTAAAGCAATGAAAATTAAATATTGGGCAGCTGTCTCTCATTATTGTCATCATGCAGAACACTAAAAACACTGTTATATGTTTTTATATATATATATAGAGAGAGAGAGAGAGAGAGAGAGAGAGAGAGAGAGAGTGAGAGAGAGATTGGGTGATAGGTCATTTTACTGAAATAATTCTTCAGAATGTCATGATGATGTAACGTTGAATGTATTATGCGAATATGGTTAGCATCAATAGTAGCAAAGAGAATGGTGTTCTTTCATTGTAGTAGAGTGAAGCTCTGCAGTAAAATCTTACAAGCCACTGAAATTCTTTCTCAAATGGACCAAAGCTCTACAATACCATTGTGATCACAGTGGAGGAATGAAGTTCTCTGGTAGGACAAAAAAGGGCCATGATTGCCTCCCTGTCTTCTATATTGTTTGAGATACTTATAGAATAAGTGAGCACTTTACAACAAATCAGTGTTCGCATAAGAGTATTCCTTGCTCGATGGCACTTTTTAATGCATTTAAATTCAAATTCACGATTCAATCAAACACAAACACTTAAAACCTTCGCACACAGTTTCAGATTCATAGAAAGGAAGTGCCCTGCTATTAATGGCAGTGCATCAGTCCCCCTTCAATATAATCACAGAATAACAATGGAAAGAACAATGGAAGCTTTATAAGAAGCAGAACTGAAGTGGGGAGTTACTTTTTAGTAAAAGGGGCTCCTTTAAAAATAGGTGCATTCATGTGCATACAAATTACACTGCCTTCCAAGTTTATTCACCAACAATTCAATTACAATTCAAGATGCATCGACTGTACTTACTCTGCAAAAGTGAATTCGAGGCAAGTAGACTCTTTTGGGTTGTTGAAGACGTTTCACCTTTCATCTAAAAGGCTTCTTCCTTTCTAAATTTCAGGTGTGGATACCTTTGTGTTTTACATAAATGGCTTCTTTCATACCTCTTTCAAAGCAGCAGTACACACCTGGCAAAATAAAACCAACAACAATAACAACCCTCGTGTGAAGGTCCACATGGGACACACCCACTAAAGACATAAATGGGAGGGTCCACACCTAAAATTTACAACTGATGAAGTCTTTTGGATTCAAGGTGAAATGTCTTCAACAACCAAGAAGGGCCCAGTTGCCTAGATTAAAAGTTTGCGGATCACATATTGTAGGTGTTTCTAGACCATTTTGGGGCGCGCTCAATCATCCCTAAATTAAATCCCAGCAAAATCTGAGTGACTATTATTATTTTTGGTTTTACCTCATCCTTTTTGAACATGCTAGAAATAATATTTTAACCACAAAAATACAGCACCCCCTTGCCTCAAAAATGGCTTGCTCCACCATGAATGGGCTCTGAGTGCGCTATAGCTGCACAGAACAATACACTGCCTTCCAGTGTTATACAGTCAGGGATTAAGTACCTGTCTTAAACCAAGATATTTTGAACATTTCTTAACTATACCCCACTCAATACCAAACACAGTTGTCATTACCATGCAATATGCCATGCCTTATTCCATTTAATTGTAGTGCACTGTTTGATATTGTTAAGTAGGAGTTAGCTGATGTTTTTTGCAGATAGGAAATGTTTCAGGTGGTCAGAGACAGCATCACTGTCCCCTGTGAGAAGAGAATGAGAGAAGCTAGTCATTGTGTCGTGTGCATGTGTTAGCGTTAAAGTCAAGTTGCTACTGACAAGCTAACGGACTCGATGCCCAATAACATTATAACTCCTATTAGGACACAGAGTGAGGGAGAAGCAAAGAAAGGATTTTATGTAGTATTCAAAGTGTTCACCAAAGTCAATTTCTGTGGTGCTGCTGTACCAAAATAGTTGTCTCCCCTGTGAACTTAGTTGGTTTATCATGTTTATTTTATGATTCCAAGCCATTCCTCTTTTGCTGTGGCTCAACATTTAAATAACCTTTATCAGATTTGATGGTTTAGTCATACGGTAGACTTTCCCAAAATGTGTTATGGTTCTCCTTCATGAACATGGGAATGAAATTGTGTAAAATGAACAAACGAGTGGCATTTACCTCGCCGGTGTGGGAGCTCAGCATCCCTAAACCTATGATTTTAGAATCACCCCGGATTACAATGACCTGGATGACTGAGAATCTACACACATGTGCAGTGGAACCTCAGATCACAAACTTAATTCCCAGATGTTCCGCCCATTTTATTTCTTTGTATTATTACAACATAGCCAGTGAAATCTTCTTCTTGACAATCGTGCCATGTTGTTTGTGGTTTAATACAATGATCATATGTGGCTCCACAAAACATTGACAAGAACACCAGGGGTTGCAGTTTTTCCGATGCAGCACGTTGGTTTGTGTGTGAGGGTCAATCGCCAGGTGCGTGGGTGTGAGTCGCCGACTGTAATTAGTTTTCGATTGTCCAGTTCAGTCGCATTCGGCCACGCCGCTCGGTGTGTGGCAGGCTTCAGACTTTTTGAAATAAAGAGGCTATATATCTAGCTATTGCATAACGCGAAGGCAACATTTTCTCTACCTCTTCTATAATTTTTTTCTTTTGAGCTACACTGAGGGCTAATTTCAAGCAAAAACATAGATACAGTACCTCCAATGCGTGATGTTTATGCAACGTGAGAGAAAGCACAACTGAACTTTCCAAGCTGATGCCAAGATTGTTCATAAACTGAAGCATAATACATCAATTGAGGCAAAATGTATTTCAAAATTTTGTTCGTAAACCAAATTGTTAATGAACCAGGGTGTTCTTGAACCTGTACCTACACAATTTCCTACCATTAACCACTACCTACCACTATTTCATAGAGTCAGTTACAAAGTATTGGCTACGACTACGTATGTCCATGACAGAGGAAGATGTAAGTTCTGGTCCAGTGGTAAGGAATCCTTCCCAAATCACAGGCAAAATAGAACACAAGAGCGCTGATATGTTTATGATGTTGAAGATCTGGTTTAATGCCAAATAGTTTTAGTATCTATCTAGTGTATCAAAATGGCTTTGAATGAAGCTGAGTTACTTAGCTTCGTAATCACAGCTATGTAGTTTCTAGTTTAGTTCCTCTGTGCCTACTTTGTTTTCAATGTTGTGTCAGTGTTTCAGTTTGATTTGGCTCTCTGTTCAATATTTCTTGTCTTTGACCCTATTTGGCTTGCAACATGCTGTGAAAAAAAAAGATAGAAACAATCACTTTCACCTTTGAAGAGCCACTGTGGCTCCTATTGTCAACATTCCTGCACTGAATTGTAATTACCATACAAGAATAGATTTTTTTGAAGGTGTGAGGCAGGTGTTGATATCAGTTTGGTGGGGAAGCTCCAAACAACGCTACAACAGTGTTGTTCTATAACACCAATCAGGAGTGCCAGAACTTGGCAGACTAACACCGATGCCAATTGTAAGTGATGAGCAAGGACAAGCAACAACACAAATGTTGACATGTTGTGGCCACAAGAAATTTTTCATGCAATGACCACTACGTCAACCACAAAAAAAAAATTATAATAATATATATATATATATATATATATATCCATTTTTAACACCGCTTATCCTGGTTAGGGTCACAGGACGCTGGAGCCTATCCCAGCTGACTTTGGGCGAAAGGCAGACGACACCATGAACTGGTCGCCAGTCAGTCACAGGGCACATATAGACACAGACAACCATTCGCACTCACATTCACACCTTCACTGAGTGGGAACTGAACCCACACTGCCTGCACCAAAGTCAGGCGAGTGTAACACTACACCACCAGTGACTTATATTTCACTGAGCATAGACATGTTTTTATATTTCACTGAGCATAGACATGTTTCATTGGTTAACAGATTTAGATGTTTTTTATTGTGTTTCTACCAAAGCAAACTCGTACAAGCTGGTATCAATCTTTTTAAATTATATGATTGAGTTTGTCTTGGTTCTTTGTAACACTAAAAATAAGTGCGCCGGCTATCGAGTTTTGTTTTTGCAAAAATGTTGTAAATGTTGTCCTTTTTTCCCCACTGTTTGTCGGTATCTTCCCGTAAGCCCCCAGCTGAGCAAGTAAATGTCTTCCACCCGCATGGGTGCTGAAGGTCCCGCACTAGATAATCTGCAATATTGGCTATGCTCTTTCTGGAAACACAGCAGTGACTGGATTATCAGACGTTGAACAACAGTCAGAACTTCCCACTTCATGCTGTCTTGCTTTTACAGTATGTGAATAGATGATGCAGTGGTATTTTTCATTGACTTGAACTTGGTGGGGCACCAATCCACTCACGATGGCTAGTACCAGGAGAATTACAATCTGATGTGCTTTTTTTTTTGTAAGAGAAGCTGTGTCATATGGTGGAGGGGAAAAAAACAACTATCCTGCCCTTGATGGACAGTCGTCATTGAGGATATGGAATGCTATCAGGGTTCATGTCAGGGCATCAGTGCTGGCCTTGTTGAGGAAGAGTGACATCTAACATCATGCTACCTTACTTGTTTAAACCAAACTTGACAAAATCAGCTAAATGCATTTAGCTCCTGCATAAAATTTCCCTTATTTATAGTAGTGGTGCTTTTAAATTCATTATATGAAAGTAGGTAGAAATAATTGGCCCACGAGGACTTAAGTGGAAGGCTGCTGTTTGAAAGTGGTGTAATCAAAACCATGACAGAAAGGTCATGTCATGACCTTGGGCGGATGTGTATGTTGAGTCAAAACTCTCAGTCCCCCAGTGAGTATTGACTTGGCAAGATTACTTATATTAACATTTATAAGGTTTAATGCATTTCCTTTATAGTATTTTCTTTTATTGTTCCATAACTCTGGTGTAACTTCTCTGAGATGTCTAAAACCAGCAAGCCATTTTTTTGTCTTATCCAAGGAGATTCACAAGCGGGCTCCAACAGGAGGAAAGAAGGCACATTGGATAGACCTTGGATCAAAGACTGTCCAAAGAAGAAAATAAAAGAGGAAGACTTTTGCACTTATGTTGGCGATCGATGGTGGGGGACCCAGTTCATCCGACCTCTGGCTGACTTCCAGCGGCCCCAGAAACAGAGCAACGAGTTAATGTCAGCATCTCTGAAGTATAATTGATAGATCCCTTTGTATTGGAAAGATGTCCTCCCATCTAACTATCCAAGACCAGTCCAAGTTGATGTTTATAATTTATATTGACAGAAATAGCACTGTATCTGGATCTTTCAGTGCTGCTGTTGTTGTTGTTCTTTTGTTTTGTTGTTGTTTGTTTTGTTGTCATGAAAACAAAAGATGAGGGATAACAAAGTTAACAACAACCATTAACAAGAACCATGATTAATGCAGATGGGAATATTAATTGCTCAGTGACTGTTTTTGTCAATGTCTTTATGTCTCAAAGTGTTCTGTCAATTGACTGTCTGTTGTCGTACTAGAGCGGCTCCAACTACCGGAGACAAATTCCTTGTGTGTTTTTTGGACATACTTGGCAAATAAAGATGATTCTGATTCTGATGTAGAACTATTACTTGTAATTGTCTGAAGATTTATTCCCCACGTAGATGTTTGGTCTGTGACCCAAGGTGTAGCAGTTTGGAACTGCTTGAACAAATCTACAGGAGGCCGGGGATGGTGTAACTTGGCCTGGGGCCTAAAGGAAGGTACTCGAGGAATCACCTGAAATGTAGGGCGGTTATTTGTAATTTTTCAAGATTTCGAGAAACTATCCCACTCGTGAATATTTGGTCTGGGAAATTATTTGATGATTGAACATTCTAACGAAACCAAGGTTGTTGTGTTTTTTGTGGAGGTTTTTTTGGTATTAGATCAATCAAAATCCTGGTTAAACTCATGGTTAATTCCATCCATCCATCCATCCATTTTCTGAGCCGCTTCTCCTCACTCGGGTCGCGGCGTGCTGGAGCCTATCCCAGCTGTCATCGGGCAGGAGGCGGGGTACACCCTGAACTGGTTGCCAGCCAATCGCAGGGCACATAGAAACTAACAACCATTCGCACTCACAGTCATGCCTACAGGCAATTTAGAGTCTCCAATGAATGCATGTTTTTTTGGGATGTGGGAGGAAACCGGAGTGCCCGGAGAAAACCCACGCAGGCACGGGGAGAACATGCAAACTCCACACAGGCGGGGACGGGGATTGAACCCCGCACCTCAGAACTGTGAGGCTGACGCTCTAACCAGTCGTCCGCCGTGCCGCCATGGTTAATTCCATTGATATAAATAAACGATGAAGACAAATGTGAAAAGCAAAACGTTAACTACTTACTGTGAGGGGTGAGAATATCAGTTTTGTGAAAATGCGCAATTCACAGCATTGAGTTCAAAACCACAATTTGTTTGCACTCATAGTGTTAACAGTTTTGTTTGAAACATTTGTTTCAAATGCTGTCAAATGATCAAAGCAAATTTATTTATATAGCATTTTTTCTTTTTCTTTTTCTTCTTTTCCCTTCTGCTTTTCCTGTGAGGGATCGCCACAGCGTGTCATCCTTTTCCATGTAAGCTTATCTCCTGCATCCTGCTCTATAACACTAACTGCCCTCATGTCTTCCCTCACTACATCTATCAACCTTCTCATTGTTCTTCCTCTAGCTTTCTTGCCTGGCAGCTCTACCCTCATCATCCTTCTACCAACATACTCACTCTCTCTCCTCTGGATGTGTCGAAACCATCCAAGTCTGCTCTCTCTAACTTTGTCTCCAAAACGTCTAACCATGGCCGTCCCTCTGATGAGCTCATTTCTAATCCTATCTAACCTGGTCACTCCTAGAGAGAACCTCAACATTTTCATTTCCGCCACCTCCAGCTCTGCTTTCCGTTGTCTCTTCAGTGGCACTGTCTCTAATCCATACATCATGGCTGGCCTCACCACTGTTTTATAAACTTTGCCCTTCATCCTAGCAGAGACTCTTCTGTCACATAACACACCTGACATCTTCCTCCACCTGTATCAACCTGCTTCGTCTTGTTTCTTCACTTCCTTGCCCCACTCACCGTTGCTCAGGACTGTTGACCTCAAGTATTCAAAGTCCTCCACCCTTGCTATCTCTTCTCCCTGTAGCCTCACTCTTCCCCCCCAACCCCTCTCATTCATGCACATATATTCTGTTTTACTTTGGCTAATCTTCATTCCTTTGCTTTCCAGTGCATGCCTCCATCTTTCTAACTGTTCCTCCACCTGCTCCCTGCTTTCACTGCAGAGCACAATGTCATCTGCAAACATCATGGTCCACGGGGATTCCAGTCTAACCTCATCTGTCAGTCTATCCATCACCACTGCAAACAGGAAGGCGCTCAGGGCTGATCCCTGATGCGGTCCGACCTCCACCTTAAACTCCTCTGCCACACCTACAGCACAACTCACCACTGTTCTGCTCCCCTCGTACATGTCCTGTATTATTCTAACATACTTCTCTGCCACTCCAGATTTCCGCATGCAGTACCACAGTTCATCTCTGGGTACTCTGTCATAGGATTTCTCTAGATCTACAGAGACATAGTGTAGCTCCTTCTGACCTCAACACCCTCAAGGCAAATAATGCATCTGTGTTACTCGTTCTATAGGCATGAACCCATGCTTGCAAATACTCACTTCTGTTCTGAGTCTACCATCCACTACTCTTTCCCATAACTTCATTGTGTGGCTCATCAACTTTATTCCTCTATAATTTACACAGCTCTGCACATCACCTTTGTTCTTAAAAGTGGGCACCAGCACACCTTTCCTATATTCCTCAGGCATCTTTTCACCTGCTAGAATTCTGTTGAACAAGCTGGTCAAAAACTCCACAGCCACCTCCCCTCGATGCTTCCATACCTCGACAGGAATGTCATCAGGACCAACTGCCTTTGCATTTTTCATCTTCTTCAGTGTCTTTTTTATCATCTCTCCTCATCTATCATTGCTACTTCCTGGGCCACCACACTTGCCTCTTCTACTATTCCTTCTGTCTCAATCTCCTCATTCATCAACTCCTCAAAGTATTCTTTCCATCTATCCAGCACACTACTGGCACCAGTCAACACATATCCATCTCTATCCTTAATCACCGTAACCCGCTGCACATCCTTCCCATCTCTATCCCTCTGTCTGACCAACCTGTATAGATATTTTTCTCCTTCTTTAGCATCCAACCTGGCACACATTTCATCATATGCCTCTTGTTTGACCTTTGCCACCTCTACCTTTGCCCTACATCGCATCTCAATGTATTCCTTTCCCCTCTCCTCAGTCTTCTCAGTGTTCCACTTCTTCTTATAACCTCTTTCCTTGTATGATTTCCTGTACTTTGAGGTTCCACCACCAAGTCTCCTTCTTCCCTTTCCCTACCAGAAGATACACCAAGTACTCTCCTGTCTGTCTCTCTGATTACCTTGGCTGTAGTGGTCCACTCTCCCGGAAGCTCCTCCTGTCCACCGAGAGCCTGTCACACCTCTTGCTGAAAACACTCTTCCTTTCTCAGCGTCCACCACATGGTTCTCTGCTCTGCCTTTGTCTTCTTAAACTTCCTCCCCACCACCAGAGTCATCTTACACACCACCATCCTATGCTGTCCAGTCACACTCTCCCCTACCACTACCTTAGAGTTGGTAACCTCCTTCAGATTACATCGGCTGCACAAGATGTAATCCACCTGCATGCTTCTACCTCCGCACTTGCAGGTCACCCTATGTTCCTTCTTCTTCTGGAAGAAAGTGTTCACTACAGCCATTTCCACCCTTTTTGCAAAGTCTACCACCATCTGTCCTTTCAAGTTCCTTTCCTGGATGCCAAACTAACCTATCACTTCTTCCTCACCTCTGTTTCTTTCACCAACATATCCATTACAATGTGCACCAATCACCACTCTCTCTCTCTGTCTGGGATGCTCCAAATTACTTTGTTTAGCTCCTTCCAGAATTTATAGTTTATCTCAGGTTGTTTATCTCACTCCCTGTCTTCTTCAGCCATCCTGTGTCTCGTTTTATCCCTTTCCCACTTCCTGTTTTGTGGCTTGACTTCCTGGGTCATGCTCATCTGACGCAATTAATTTGTTCTTACAATTTTAACCTTTCTTATTTTAAACATGCTACTTTCACAACTTAAACTAATCTGTTGTTTATTCACACAGCACTTTATTTTTATTTTTTTTGTTTTGCTTTCTTGGAAAGTTTCTAATACTGTAAACATACTTGCTCTTGTTTAATTGCCAGGAATTATGTTGGAGTGTGCCTTGTGTAATGCTGGCTAGTAGACTCTTGGCTGCTGGGATAAAGAATCTATGCAACGAATCTCTCACTCGTTACTGGGTGGAAAACAAAACACAAAGATCTTTGACACCACTCATTCCTTCTCATAACCCTTCATTATATACATACACAACAGGAGTTGCCGGTGGTCTGGAAACAGTGGAGGGATAGTTTGCAAGAGCCTTCTGGATGTTTACAGAGAACACTTTTGTATAATGGTTCGAATGTGAACCTCTGGTGCGGATGTTATGTAAGTTAAATATGTCATGTCTGATTCATGCATCCTCAGATTTGCGTGAGTGTGTTTCAGTTAGTTTAGGAAGGGGTGGTATGCTGAAAAACTGCAGATTTGAGACACCGTTCCATGGCCCCCAGCGTATGAACAAACACCACTAACAATCAAAGGCTTGGAGAAATACCATTCAGGCCAAGAGAGTGGGTAGAAGAGCGAATGCACACCCACAGACACATACAAACACTGAGTGATTTCTGTTCCTCTAAGTAACACGAATGTACACAGTGTTAAAAATAAATGACATGAAACTCATTGGAACTTGAATTGTAATGCTGCTGATGGTTTAATTATCTTTTTTTTTTTTAATGAGTATTGTCTGGCTGTGAATGGCACAGCCTTTCGCCCAAATTCAGCAAGGAAAGGCTTCAGGTCACTTGGATAAATTGATCAGAACACATTATATCTCTTACTTTCTTGTGTTAGTTCCAGATAAAAAAATACCCTTACCAAATTTGGCCAGTGATTAAGTTGCTGTTGTTTTTTATGTGATTAAGTTGAGCTTGACATTCCTTTACTTTTAAATTTTGTCTGTCTATATTGTCTGTTTTCCTTACTTTGAGCCACAGGGGGCAGCAGCACATTACTAATTTTCAAAGAGAAGAGGCGTGAGAATCCAGTTCAATGGCTTGCAGGAAGTGAGTGACGCTGGTACTTTCACACATGACAACTTTGCGTCACATGACCATAAAATCCAGAGGCAACCCCATTGAGGTAAGTAAATTATGGTTGACAATCATCAAATGCTGACTGAAATTCCATTGAGTGACCATCTCTAAATCTAACTTATAATGTAATTAATTATTTTTTGAATTGACACTACTGTTTTATTTCTAGGCCTTTAATGAGCATATCTGTCTTTTAAAAGGTCAGTGACCCTTATCGCTTTGCAGCCATCAGACACTGATATGCTTTTGTCAGACAGCACACAAATGCTCTTTGGCGTATAGCAGTGGTCACAAACCTTTTGTTTATTTATATTATTATTAATAATTATTGATCATCTAAATGAAGACTGATAATGTTCATGATTTCTCACAATACTGCAATAATCAACAGTGATTTAACAAGGTAGGAAACCAATATGCAACACATTTTCAAATGATCACTTCTACAACATTCCAACGAAAGCACAATGTCCCATCACTGGCCGCGGGCTACTCATGTGATCCTTGGGGCTACCTGGCAAATACACCTGGTGTATAGTTTGGAGATCAACCTGATAAGAAGTGTCCACACACACTCCTTACACACTCCTAAGCATGTATTTTCAACGCTTTAAGAATGTGTTGAGTCTGGCTTTTGCTCAAGCAGAACTACAGCTCAGACAGACAGGAAATGGAAAGGCTTTCAAAAAAAAAAAAAAAAAAAAAAGGAAGTGAGGCCCCTCAGTGTGCAGTAGAGGAAGGTTCCAGTGGGTGAACAACATGCTGTTCAAATCACTTAAAAGGGCTTTTTGGAACATGATGTACAGCTCAGTCTCGCTTCAGCCCATACAAACATTTTTTAAAGAAATAATCACTCCTGTTTCACGCTGTAATGCTTCATTTTATACGCTCATGATATTAATAATAATAAGATTTAGTGGAGCTTCTTAAGTTGAATAACCCTGAATTTCAAAATTAAACCCAAATTTTTTTTCCGAACTGCTGTCATACAATGACATCACATGACACATCAGCAAGTCGTGTGAGACTTGAGTTCAGCAACAATCAAAGGAGTAGAAAGAAAATTAATTCTGCGTGTGTTTTGCTGTTTCTTTTTGCAACCCTTATTCCAAATTTCTGCCCAAAGGGTGTTCAGAATAAAGAGAGGGTGAGAAGAGAAGAAGGAGAATGTACACAAAAAGTAAGCAGACATACACTGAAAGCAGTCAGACTCCATTTTACGTCTTCATCTAGGTCACAAATCATATTTGTATTTGGTCTTCATTATTCAAAGTTAAGAGATTGTGGTTTATAGTTTTGTGTCTTAAAACTACACACTCAGTGACGGTGTGAATGTGAGTGCGAATGGTCGTCCGTGTCTATATGTGCCCTGCGACTGACTGGCGACCAGTTCAGGGTGTAGTCTGCCTTTCACCCGAAGTCAGCTGGGATAGGCTCCAGCGTCCTGTGACCCTAACCAGGATAAGCGGTGTTGAAAATGGATGGATGGATGGATGGATGGAAATTAACAATTCTTTACACTTGTATGACCGTTATCACGTTAAAATATTACGGACTTTCTCGTGTATAATGCGCTTTTTTTCCCCAAAAGTTTCAAAAGTCAATAGTGAGCATTATACATAGGTATAGGGGCAAATAGTAAAAACTTTCACATTTTATAAATGTAATTCGCCATCTAGTGGTTATGAAAAAGCTGTACACTTTCATTCCAAAATGCCACCGCCACCTAGTTGTTATAAAAAAGGTGTAGCCTACACTTTCATTCCAATATTACAGGGGTACGTATGACTGCGTATATGTACAATTGTGCTCATACGTTTGCATACCCTGGCAGAATTTGTGAAATATTGTTGTTGTTTTTTTAAATATGACTGGTGACTGAACAACAACCATCATTAATTTATTTTTGGTTATGTTTTGTTTAATGATAATGCTTTTCTGAAATGCTTGACCGTTTAATTTGAATCCCATTAAAATAAAATTAAATGTGTTTCGCCTGGTCCTTCATGTTTTCTTTAAAGAATTGTACCCAAAAGTAGGGCTGTGAATTTAAAAATAAGAGCAAGTAAATAAAAAAAAAAAGGATTAAGTGTTCAAACCAAGTGCTTAACTTCAGAGTAATTCTTTGAAAAAAAACTAACAAAGTACAGATAATACTTCATGTTTTGATCGTATGGGGTAGAAGCAAAATCATGCCTTGTAAAAATGCATTATACATAGGTAGAATGGTTTTCCAGAATTTTGAGGTCAACTTTGGGGGTGCATATTGTACATGGCTGTGCATTATACACGAGAAATTACGGTACTTTGCCTGTGCAGATAATACAATAATACAGGTTTTATGATGGTGACAGTTTGACCCCAGAAGGCTTACAGGTATATCTATTTTCATTGTTTTCTTTGGGAAAGTACAACCTTAAAATTTCCACTGTATTCACTCCTGTTTGACCTTAATGACACTAGCAAAATATTGTTAATTTCATTGACATTATAATATCATAATATGGCATTTGCTAATTACACATATAATGTTTCCCAAACCTCTCTGGGTGATATTTTTTAAGCATTAACATGTACTTATGTTCTTCAGTCAGTACGTATGTATTTATATTTCATAAATCATACTGTTTGTCAACCAGTTTTATCATGGTAAAGCCAGCAGATGTATTCATTAATTCATGAGTCAAATTAACCAGTAATCCACCTTCCGCAGACTGCTTAAAACACTGTAGGGTTCTCAAATATTTTATTAGTCACCTATCTAACGCAAAGAGAATGTGATAATAGATCGTCTCCTCTTTTACTTTATGGTGTACAGTTTGAATGTATGGTCATTTTGGAAACAGAATGATAGAATTTTCTTTAAGCATCTTTTTTTTTTTTTTTACTTATGGTGGCTGCAAACATAAACTATGGAAAACCACAGACAACTCTCGTCACAAGGCTTCTGCTTAACCACTCATGGGGAAATATAGATTTAATGTATAACCCATTCATGAAATAAAGATAATTCTTGTTTGAGTCAACTTAATATTCCACAGAACAAAAAAAATATTTATGTCCCATACAAATCTTTGACAGTTGTTGAAATGACTAACATGTGGTGAAACCTGAACAGCCAATGGATGGTTTTGACTAGCTGACAAAATATCAGTTAAAGTGAAACAACTGAGATGAGATGAGGACACTGTACACAACCCCCATGTCAAATCTCATTACATGTATGACTGTAACAGAATAATGTCGTTAACCATCCATTGAGGCAGACACCAACAAATGGTCCCCGTTGCAAGACCTAACTTAAATGCATTGACTAGTTGTGGAAGGGCTGGTTAGAGCGTCAGCCTCACAGTTCTGAGGACCGGGGTTCAATCCCCGGCCCTGCCTGTGTGGAGTTTGCATGTTCTCCCCGTGCCTGCGTGGGTTTTCTCCGGGCACTCCGGTTTCCTCCCACATCCCAAAAACATGCATGAATTGGAGACTCTAAATTGCCCGTAGGTGTGAATGTGAGTGCGACTGGTTGGTTGTTTGTATGTGCCCTGTGTTTGGCTGGCAACCAGTTCAGGGTGTACCCCGCCTCCTGCCCGATGATAGCTGGGATAGGCTCCAGCATGCCCGCGACCCTAGTGAGGAGAAGCGGCTCAGAAAATGGATGGATGGATGGATGGATGGATGGATGGATAGTTGTGGAAGTGTAGTTGAGTTTTACCTATTATTTTCTTCTTCGGTGTCTTTAATCAATCAATCAAGGTGGGCTGGAGATTTTAAGGCATGGCTGGATGAGTTTAGTATGGAAAAGCTTGAATGGAACCTGAACTTAACCCCATCAAACACTTAAATAGAAACATCAGTAGGAGTTCAGATTGTCACTGAGCATTTTACACTTTTGGTATTTTGAATTTGAAGGACAACAATAGTGTAGTGTATTGCCCTCCTAGCTGCTTTGTTTTCTTTTTCTTACAAGGTGTAATGCACTTCTCCTCAAAGTAAATACTGTAAATACTACTATTCTAATCGATCTGTGTTCTTAATAAGCTTAAAAAATACAAAGCTCAGCACTCATTCAATAAGTCGTATTGACTTGAAACTTCTTACACCGTTTTCTCTTAGACCTTTTTCAATTTTCCAACAGTAAAAAAACAAATTTCCTACACAGGCTTAAGCAAGTAGCATCTGTTAAGCTTAAGTCAAATTGGTAAAGAAATTTAGCTGCCATTGACCAATACGTATGCGCACGGCTAATTAGTCATAACTTATTGACCATCCCAAAAACCATTCACCTCAAAATCATAGTTTTGAAAGGTGTTTGACAAAATGGCTTTTGCACTATAGACAATGCCTCCCCAAAAGAGTGACTGTGGCCCACACCTCTGCTCCCTGCAGTCTAGACTTGTCGTGCCACACTTGAAATTGTCTTAATCTAAATGTATATCATTTTAAGTCACCAACAGTGAGATACAGAAAACAAATAATGAAAACAAAATGAAAATAAGAAAAACAGCGTTGCACATTTGCCTATGGTCACGGCACATCCCATCTAAGTACCACACGCATGAGGCAGAAAACTCACCGAAACTTACGCGCACACAGCGAGCTATCAGCTGCGTGGACAGTTTCAAATGACTTTTTGCTTAGCTGATAGCTCCAGTGTGTGGCAGCATTCAATCGTCCATGTTTCAGGAAGATGAGGAAAACCCTTTTATTGTCATGAATTGACATGTACAGTATTATGTTTTTAATAACGACCCACTTCTGCACAGTTCTCATATTCACACACTGTACAAAATGCAACAAGTGAATCAGCTGACATTATAAAACACAACGGTGTGTGACCGCACGACCACATTGAGTTCCCAGAAGTAAAAGGAAAGTGTGACTCCAGCAACAAAAAGCAAAAGAAAAAAGAAAATGTGGATGTTCCTTCAAAGGAATGTGGGGAGAAAAAAATTGTAGGAGTCGCATGTGATAATGGCCTGATGATGGATGTTACGTATATGATGCAAGAAATATAGTCATTGACAATCTTGATGGATATTTTACAAATGTGATAATAACAGTGTGACCAAACACCCACTTGACCATCATCGCAATCAAAAGGAAGTTCACATTTTGCAAAGCTTCTACTGCATCGCTATAATCTGGCAGTCGTTCGGTGCGTGGGATGGAACGTGTGTTCTTACTAAAACACACTAGTGTGAGTTATTAATATTGCAAATAAATGTCAAGAGGAAGGCGCTGCATCACAGAAGTTCCATGAGGAGGTTCTCTCAACATAGTCCTGACTGCAGTCTCACTGTTGATGTTGACTGAGAATCATGTGGCTGACATTTTGGCTCACGGAAGGAAATTAAACACACAGCTGAGTGGTATTTTTAGCTTACGCTTTCTGCTGCTGATGGCATACTGTCTCTCCTTATAAATTAATAAATATTCAGAGTACTACAGCAGGAACATTTAACATGAAAAGAAAATTTTCTGAGCAGATGAGCGTAGAGGATCAAATAGCACAGTACTATTGATACCATTTCCAGAGTTCATTTGTTTGCATTGTTTTGCTCCATCAACAGGATGAGCCGTAGGCTTTTAAGTAATAAAAGCTGTCTTGTCAGCTTTTCCATCCTTCCAGCCACGCGGACCTGAGTCATGTGACGTCACGGGTGTTTGTAGAAACACTGCCATTCACAAAATAACGCACGTTACAAATAAGGTGTGATTACTTCATGTCACATGTGGTCATTTTTATTGTCTGAAAGCCAGCCCAACCCTTACCTGACAAATTACTGATTACTGACTTATTTTATTTGGGGGATCTCCTAGTATAATTGCCCACGTAATTGCCCCAAAAAAAAAAAAAAGAGGCCAAACAATTCAGGGGTCACGGGTGACCAGGAGCCAATCTGATTTTGGGCAAATGAAACATTATTATTATTATTATTATTATTATTATTTTAGGCTCTGGCCTTCCTGACTCGCCTTCAGGCAATGTTAAATAACAATATTGAAAAAGCCTTTGGATTACAGTTTAACCAACAATATAAGGTGACTAGCTTTTGGTTTGAATCTTACATTACGTATTACATAAAAAGGTTTAGAAGGCCGTTTGTATCCATCCATTTCCTGGTTTAGTTGAGTCCAAAGAAGTAGGCCCAGACTCTGTCTCTGTCTCTCAGTCTCTCTCAGTCTCTGGGCACCTCCTCCAGCACTACCAGGGCCATGGAGACATTATCCCTCCAGCGTGTCCTTGGTCATGCTTTGGAATACTTACCCTGAGGCATCTGGGAGGACAGAGTCACCTCAACCGAGCTCCATCACCCTATCTTTAAGGACCATAAATGACAGTAGGAACATACGTAGCAAACTTGGTAACTTTGCCTATTGGCTGAGCTTTCTCTTCACCTTGACAGGCCGATGCAGCCACTGTTTCATGCATGGTTTTTGTTGTTGTTGTTGTTGTTGTGAAAACATCATTAATCCATGGTTCCACTACGTGGTACCGCTTTAAGTTTAGCCCATGGTAATGGTTAAACCTGATCTGGTTAGTGTTTCCATTGCTGGCTATGTTGTGAGAGCAATGTTCCATGAATAGAGTGACATCATCACAGCTATGCAACTTGCCAATAAAGTCATTAAGCAGGATGGGTATTTTAGGTGCCTTTATTAACTTAAAAACAAATAATAATACAAAAATGGCCAAACCAAAGCAAGTAGTACTAATATGTGGTGAAAATGGTAATCAACATTTCTTTTGGGGATTTTACCAATATGTGTTTGTTTTGCAGGGTCACTGATGGTGTAGTGGTCGGTCATATTTGAGACTACAGCAGAATGTATCATGACCAGTGAGAGCCAATCACAATGTTGCCTTTTGAAGGAGGGCGTGATCGAGCGTTTGTGGAGATTTTTCAAATGTAACTACAAAGTAAAATTGTAATCATGGAAATTTCCAAAAGCAACTGTAATTTAACCACACATCTTGTCCCAATAATGTAATGGATTGAAATTACATACATTTTATAATTAAATTAGGTAATCAAGTTACATGTAATTAGTTACTCCCCAAAACTAGTAGTGGTACACTTTCCTGACTTCAGTGCAAGGCAGCGTCTGTTCAGTCTACAATCAGTGAATGTGTGAATGTGAGTGTGAATGGTTGTCTGTCTCTACATGTGCCCTGTAATTGACTGGTGACCAGTCCAGGGTGTAGATCAACTTTTGCCTAGAATCAGCTGTGATAGGCTCCAGCTCCCTATAAGAAACTTAACAGGATAAGCAATATAGAATACGGAGGGATGTGTTGGTTTTGTCAGTAATCCATCCATCCATTTCTATAGCACTTCGATAGTATAGTTTTGATTAGGATCGCGAGTGGGCTGGAGCCTACCCTGGCTAGCGAGCGGCAGGGTACACCCTGTACTGGTCGGCAGCCAATTACAGTATTCTACCTATAATGAGTCTCGTGTGTCTTCAAATCTAGAGCCTGTGGTTGTGAGTCACGATAGCAAGTTCTTTGATGGTATCTTTCCTCATCATGTGAGTGTGAGTGCGGTTTGACACTACACACACAGGACACACACTCTCATCACAACAGGAGAGGGAAATGTACTGTGGTGGTGGTAAATAAAATAATAAAAAATAAATACATTTAAAAAGGGGGGGGGGGGGGGGGGTTATTTTTTGTTTATTTATTTTTTTTCCCTCACTGCCTTCAAACTGAAGTAAGATCTGATAGGGAAGCTTTGTTGTACTGTTAAGCAAAAGTCAAATCTCGCACGTCATGACCTGTGACTTCCTGAGGCCTATAAACCACCACGCCCATGTCACCTGTCACGTACACATACTAGTAACTGCCTTTTTCCGTGTCTTGTATTATAAGGTAAAAACAACCAGCGGAGAAGTAGGCCAAGTAACAAACTCTTCCCCGCATTCCTCACGTATAATAGTGGCAATACATTGTGTGCTTATTTCATAAATCCTTCATGGCATACAAGTTTAAAGTGTCCAAAAGGGATGCTGACTGCTGTGCACTGCCCTAAATTGTTTGAAAATGTTTCGCAATTTTTTCAGTAAATGAAAATGAAATTGGGTAGGAACAATGCATAAAAGTATGAATTATATAAGAGGGTAAGTTAATCAAAACAAGTGAGCGAGCACTGATTTCTTTTCAGCTCACTGTTTTTACAATCACCAGGGAGCAAGTCACTAGTGATGAAATTTGAACTTTACCTATATTTTTGTATATTGCTTTCCAATGTATACACTTCTCATGTCGGCAGATTTTCAACACAGACGTGACCGGAGTCACATGCTGTTGTTGGTATACTGTACATGAGTGTAACTGGGTCAGATTGGTTAACTGAGACACATTCACCCACATTATGTCTTTGTTCCTGTGAATCATTGCCACCATTTGAGCTTTCAAAGTCAAAATACGACAATATTTGTTTTTCTTTTTGTAAAATAAATTGTTGTGAGGTGTAGTGGCACATCATTTGCCTGTTTTGCGTGCAGACAGCCTGGGTTCATTTCGTCAGTGGTGGTATGAATGTGAGTGTGAATGGTTGTCGATCTCTATATGTGTGCCCTGCGACCGACTGCCGACCAGTCCAGGGTGTAGATCGACTTTTGCCTGGAATCAGCTGTGATAGCCTCCAGCTCCAAACAAGACAGAACAGAATCAGCGATTCAGAAAATGGAAGCATGGAAACTGTTGTGATAAACTGAGAGAGGCATTGCTGTCAAAACTTCTTTTTTTATGACTTTCCAGTCCTAACTTATTAAATTGCAAACTTAAATTTTCATGCATTTTGAACATTTACAGAGGACTGGGCACCTCGCATGATGATGACGATTATGAGCCTTCTATTTTAAGTGAGACAACAACGCTGACAGATGGCCATGCTAGAAATGGGGCTTGGTAAGTAACATTGTCGGACAGAAAAGTTATTTTGTGGACTACAGTGGCCTACAGTGGTGAACTTGTGATTTGAACATAAATCCAAGTCACATATAAAGGAGTAATATGTGCCAACTTGGAATCACAGGGTGCCATTCAAGCCAGCACCACTACTGATTTACATGGTATTAGTAATGCCTTGAATTACAGCATTCAGACAAAGAGTTATCATGACCATAATTGTGTCACTGTCCTATTACTTCTAACACCGTTAATAACCAAAATTACACAGAAGTTATATAAATGGGGCTGAATGTGGCTTGTAACTATAAACAAATCTGCACCCAACAATGATTGTCCCAGACAAGCAACCGGAGCTCAACTTCACTGAAAATTCTGTGCGCGGATCATGTAAAAAGTGTGAATTTTTGCTTTTGTAAGAGTTAACTGGGCTTTGATTTGGAAAAAGACATCAATTCAAGATTGGCTTCATATTGACGGGACTGAGCAATAGCACATTCCTTTGTGCTTGTCAAGCCCCAGCATGAAGAGTCCCAGCTGCTTTTTTTTTATGCGGTGGCCTCCGCTCTGCTTAGACCCACATAGCACGCATTCCTCACTGACTCACCAACCCTGCCAGTGTGTTTGTGTACAGTCCCGCAGCACAGGCCTCTGTGTGTCATATAAACACCTCTATGACTCATAGCGCAATATAAAATGTGGCCTGTCTAACCACTATTTTAACACCCTGCCAACAGTTCTCCTATACAGTTCACCAAAGTCTTGCTTATCACCAGGTAGCTTGTAAACATGTGTCTTACCACTACAAATCTATCGTTTTCATTGTGGAGATAATGGAGTAGTATTCTTTTTACCTATTGTAGTTGTATGTAAAAACACTTTATGCCTGTATCACTTCCTGGATGATTTCTGAAACAGGTTTCACCTGTTGATGTCATAAGACCATACCTTTTTGGCTTGAGCAATGCAAGGCCACACCTTTTAAATTTACTTCAGGTGCAGGCACGTATAAAATCAATAAACACACACACCTGGGCGGAGGTGGTAGATTGCTGACGTAATCCCAACCCTGATAGATTTGAGCTCTGTCAAGAGTTTTTCCTGCATCATGAGTTTGTACTTTGTCTGAATAGTAAAACAATATTAAGTATTAGGTACAAATATTGTGCATAGTTGACTCATACAACAGTAAGCGTGAGCCATCAGAAAATAGTGTAAAAAGTTTGGGATTATTTCACATTTAATAAAATAAAATAAACTATAATGTGCCTATTGCAAAGTACAACTGGCTTAAGTTCAACAACTGCACATTTAAAAAAAGAAATGAGCGTAGAGGATGTAAAAGAAATTCATTTTTAGCTAATTGAATATAGCCTACCACTACTAATTGGAACAAATTGTAATCCATAACAGGTGGTTTGGATAGAGACAGGATGAAAACACCTGCTTGTGCTCTTTCAATCACTTTATCGAACAAACTGTAACAAAATACAGTAAACACAAGCACATTCTTAGCCGACCTGCAAATGACCTCATCTGACACTGTCACCATACACAGTGGCTTACGCTAAAGACAGTTAAAACAGTCGACCATCCTCACTTGCGTTTTAAAGGCAGGTACACATTCATGTCACAGACACAATAGAGTAGAAGGTGATGCCAAGTGGACAAAATAATACCTCACGTGAATATACTGTATGTTGCTATTATGGTTTCTGCATGAACTTTCATAATATATATAAATAACAAAATAAATACTAATTCGCAGATTTCATCTATTACGGGGGCAGTCTGGAATGTAACCCCGTGATAAATGAGAAATTACTGTCTATATATGGTGTAAATGTATAATTTCATACATAACCTGTGTCAGAACCAAAGCATAGAGTGAGTCTCTGTCACTAAAATGCACCCATGCCATCAGTCAATGGGGGTCTGCTTACTGCCAGCAGCATCTCAAAATAGCCACACGCTCTCGTTTTATTGTCGCCCATTCCTTCACTTTCTTCCATGACGATTTGTCATGGTTAAAAAAATGTTTTTTAAATACAGTACAGGATGTCAAAACCTAATACAGGCTGTTTTTTTTTCTGTTGCAGCTTGCCAGTAGATGTGTGCTGCTAATCGCCTAGTGTGCAACAAAGAGGCTTTCGTCACATCACTCAACGTGCGGTGGGTCTAAATAACTTGCAATTACGCTGGTTAAACGAAGGGCACTCCAGTTTTTATTTAGTGGGCTAGGGATGACTCATGCCAAATGCCAAGTGTGTTACTTGGCACTGTTTTAGGTGTAGCCAAAAAAAAATCCAAAAAACGGAAATGGTGCAAAACAATTTAATGCTATACGTCCACAATTGAGTACGACACAGTTCTCAAGACTTTGTACATGTTTTCAGCCATTATCTTCAAACATGTCAAATGTATTTAGAAAAAAATCTCCAACTTCACTTTTCAGGATCTTGAACCGAATAAGCATGTTTTGACGATGTGGGACTCGAGGAAGCCGCAGTTCCTGCAGAAACCCCATGCAAACACGGGGACAGCATGCATTCTCCACACAGGAATATTCAGTTATTATTCAGTGGTCTTCAGGTCCATTGAAAGGTGCTATCCATTCATCCATTTTCCATACCGCTTATCCCCACTAGGGTCGTGAGTGTGCTGAACCAGAGGTTTGGACTCGAGTCACGTGACTTGGACTCACGTCATGAATTTGATGGCTTAAGACTCGACTTGACAATATATGAAAAGACTTGAAACTCGCCTTGGACTTGAACAGCAATGACTCATGACTTCACTTGGACTTGAACCAATTGATTTGAAAAGACTTGGACCAAAGCACTGAGAAACCAACACTTGGCAATTTTCTCTTTCTATAACTATACGTGTAATTTACTGTTTTACTACAGCAAAATATGATAAGTGACAGCATAACACTGAATATCTTCCTGATCATTTATTAGGTTGAGGGGTCCCAAACTGTTACTGCTAATGTGCAGTTATTTAACAGTTAACACCCTGTTGGGCACGCTCGGGCAGAGGAATTGACCAAGAGGTCATTTTTTCACACACTACCTAAAGTAGTGGTTTAATTTATTACAATTTTTTTTTAAAAAGAACAGTACAGACTTATTTAGCTGTCATATAGTGTATTGCAAGAACCACTGTTAACATACACAGAAACGACAACGAGATTTAACGTAACAATAAGTACGTTAATTCCACATTGCATTGCGGGAATCGCGTGGCTTGACATCACGTATGCTTGTATTCGTTAGCATTAGCAGCTAGCTTTTTGTTTCACGGCAGGCCGGCCATGCGCTGTCAGGGCTTCCTGTTCCTTACAGTCTGGTTTAGTCAATGTAGTGTTCTCAAGAATCAGTCTTGCGCTATTTCTTTTTTTATTCACTTCAGCACACAGCTCGCTGAATAGTGCATATAGTATTGCTCCGAGGTCAGTACTTGTGTAATTGCTTGAGCAACACATTTAGTTGGCCTCTCCAGTTATAGCTGTACAGAAGTTTTAAACAGAATGTCTGCATGCACCCCCACTGAACAATTGCAGTATTTCAAACATTCAACGTGTGATTTTTATTAAAGCATTGCCAATGGTGATGACGGTTAGGTTAGGTCATCTGTTACTGTACATGCTGAGCAGGATAGGAGAGACAAGAGCCTGTATAATCTATCTACCAATAATCTAATCAAAATTTGTGCTGTGCAGGGATTATCCAGGATTTTTACATTTGAAACCACGACCTTTCGTGCAAAACTGGATTGCGAATGCAACATAATCATTTTGTTGAAGCAGATCATTAATATGGTATTACTCTAGTGGTAACAAGTGTTTGCTTATGTTATAGGATGTTTTTTACATCATATACAGTATGTTTTTGGAATTAGAAGTTCTCCTTGTAAAATTAATCCTTGCCTTAATTGAATACTGCAACCACAAGGTGTGACCGGCACATAATCATTGCTGGAAAAAGAACATCAGTCGCTGATTAATGTCCATCCTATGAAACTGTTGTTCCATGCCTCAAAGAAACTCTTAACACTAGCACTGTGGGACAACTGTGGCCTTGATTTATATACTGTACATTATGTTCCACATATTTAATTTTGAGGATTTTGAATGTGACCTGAACATGATCTTGTGTTTTACCATCTACGTGACACACACACTTGCACACTACTTTTCCCATTACATCTTTACACATTCACGTTCAGAGACTCTTTCATATGTGAGGAGTGAGTGGCAGTAGTGTGCGTGTGTGTGTACTTGTGTATGTCAACAGTGGCGTAGTGGGAAATACAAAGTGTATGTGAGAGTGGAGGACAGTTGAAGCATTGAACGAGGACAGAAGAGCGCCATTGTCTTTCTTTTTCCCCCCAGGTAACCCCTTGTGTTGGCAGTCTATTTATTTAGACCAACCAAAAGACACAGTGTATAGTGAGTTGCAATATATTTCAAGCACGATGAATGCAATGCCATTTTAGATATTACAATAATCCAGTAAATACTGTATATCGTTTTTCTTCATTTGAAACATTGCTACTGTTTCTGTGGCTCTCTCTATGTTTCTACGATTTTTTTTTTTTAAACATGTATAGTCTTCTTCACCATAAACACGCAAACACTCAAGACTCTGGTCGGAATTTTTCAGATAAAAAAATATATATTTTAGCCTGTGGTTAAGAGGCCACAATGAGTAGAACATATCCATATTTACGTGGACATGACCTTATGTTTCAAATCGTGTACCAACCAGGTGTCCTGTACTTTGTCTCGCTTTGATTGACTGAGTCCAAATATAGACTCCAACTCTTGAATCATTTGTTGTGTATTATCGGTTTATGACCGCTAATACACCTATGGGAAGCCCTAAATGTGATAAGTCTCTCTCTTGTGTTTTATTTCTACAAAAGAGCCATCGTCCTTTTTTTCCTTCTTGACAAAATGACAAGGGGGGGCGCATATAGAGCAAAGTGTAAGAAGAATACTATCAAAGGGGAAGAGTAGGGGGCCCAGATGAGTTAAAAGTGGGTCAGAAAAATATAGTAGTTATTTGTAGCCAAATTTCATTCAATGGGAAAATGTGATGCTTGAGCTGACGTTCAATGCAGCATTATTCATGTTATTCATTAAAAGAATTCTGATGCAACACTAAAATATTTTGAACAAGCCCGGTCGTATACGTACGTAGGTTTCATACTGTAAATAAACAAATTCTTGTCACAGCCAGTACATCACCACTGAGTCCTGTCTTTGAGAGCACAGCAAGGGGAAAAGTTTGACATCTTCAACACATAAAGGAATGTGCAAAATTATTCACATATTAACTTCAGATTCCTAAAGCCAAGAAAGAATAATAAAACAAATACATTGTGCAGGAGTGAAATTATTATAAATTCTTGGACCTATTCAATCAATAGTGACTAGAAAAGTAACTCTAAATTGATTGATCAATCAATCAGTGGTTGCAATAGTTCAGGGGTCGGTAACCTTAAACACTCCAAGACATTTGGACCGGCACAGGGAAAAAAAAAAAAAAAAAGAGGGCGCCACGAGATCCTTTTGACATCGAAAGTGAGGATGACAGTTTAGCTTACTATAGTGCTGCATTAATTACATCGATGAACTGCTCCAGAGAACACAATCATTTATTTCTGCATGAAACAAAAGCTTACTTTCAAATAAATGTAAATGTATTTATGAAATTAAAGCCAAAATGAAATTATCCACCTACAGTAAACCAAAAATGCCATCTGCTTGTGTTCCGTCATCATTTTATCACCTGTGAAGTCAGCTGTCGACTTGAATTAAAAAGGACTATTTCATATAACAATGAAATATATATATATAGGGATGTTTGTTTGTAATATAGTTCATGTAGCACGTAGCATTAAACGTTCTGTTCTTCAGAAACTCTTATGACTAAGCAATGTCACAGTATTTCATTTCAAAGTCACCAGAGAGTCACAGCAAAAGAAAGACATCCAGAGCCATGGGTTACCGACCCATGCACGAGTTGTCTTATATCTTTGTCTTATTACCTATAAGGTTGGCCGTTACATTTTCCAAAAAATACATATTAACCCTTTTCTAGAAGAATTTGAACTTTTCTGTGAAATAAATCTGCTGTCTGGTCCGTCAGGTTACCACAACAGAGTAACGTAATGTGTGATGTGAAATGTCAGTAAAAAAAATATAATGGTTTTAAAAAAAAAAAAAAAACACTCTTTAATAATCGGCAATCAGGAATGCATTCAAGAAAACTGAGTGGATTTGAAAGACAACAAAAAATATAGTTTGATAGGCGTATTGCATTGTCTTGTATTTGTATTATTACATTATAATCAATACGCTATAAAATAGCGTAGGTATAGTAACAACAAAGCTAATCTTGTTTTTGTAGCCTTTTCTTTTACCAAATAACTTCACACACAGAGCATATAGCTTACAGTTGACATTCATTTGTGTCCTCTGGAGTTTAAATTTCCCATTTTACTTAGGTGCCTTGCTCAGGGGCACCACGTCTGTGAACGTTGGATGTGCGGTGTCGGGCCATGCTCTTATGCCAGTCAAGGGAATCGACGTATTTGGGTGGTTCTTTACCACTTGGCCACAGCTGTCTAATAGCCCTTATCATAAACTTTCAAATATCTCATGATCTATTTTTACTTTATGAAAATTAGAGCCCAAATAATAAAGCTGGTTAGCTGTTTTTTTCTTTCATTGCACAATCCAAAAACAAACCGTAGGGTGTTCTGTACTTTATGGCCATTCTAGAATGCAACCAGGACTCATTTCCTAGAATTTGCTCCGGCTTGAAGTTCAGGACATTTCGTTTCATTTTCCTACACTGGTTTCCCATCTGTCACTCCTCCCTCCTTCTCCACTCTCAGTGCAGCTTGGCCCCATTTCCTTGTTTGAAGGAAGTGAGCATGGGCTTTGGAGTGGAAAGGGAGAAAGAGAACTAAAGTGCATTCACACAAGCCATAGTCGGAGGTGACACATGAGTCAAGCAAGGAAGGGATGCAGCAACGTAATAAGTTAGAAAGCACCAAACAAAATCTGGCTATGTTGAAAATAAATCATTTGCATGTAATAACAGTAATGTTGCCCAATGCAGATGTTTTCTGATAAAAGAGTTCCAACTAAATTAAACCCTCCCTAAAGACTTTGTGCCAAAGATTTCCTAATTCAGAGTCATTCCTGGCAGTCCAACAGTATCCAACATGCCAGAGCAGGCCTTTTTCCATTTAGTCATCATCATCTGGTACTGGTTTCCCTTGGAGCACTCGCTAACCACATTGTCACTATGGCCCTAAAACAAACATTTTCATATAATGTAATACAACCAAATGTCAGTGTCCAACTTAGCCATATTAGCACCATGAATGGATGTCCAAAAATATAATAGGCACAACCAGAGCTAAGATCGTAGTGTTCTCTGGACACTTGGATGAAATTTGGAAAGAAGCCATAGAGCAGAGTGGGAACTCCACACTGGATGAGTCATTCGCGGTGACAGTTGCAGAAATCTCCTGACAACACTCCAGTCACTGTTGTCCGTGAACTAAAGCAAGAACCTGGAACGTGAGCACACTCACGCTGATACGGCATAATTATATTACTCCTGTTGGGGCTGTGTGTGTGTGTGTGTGTGTATGCAAAGCAATCAGGAATTTAATGCCCATCTAGCAGAAGAAGGTGATCCCTTAAATTATTGCAAAGATCATTTCGCTATTTTACAGTTTGCTTTGCTTCATTTTCATTAACTAATTCTAAGTATGTTGTACATTAAAAAAGGACAGTTTGCTAGAATTGCATCCATAGTTTCTGACAAATGTAGTTACTTTATTACCCCTTTATTATACTGATTGTAAATACAGAATTTAGGCCAGGTATTTCTGTGCCCAACAAAAAGGAAAGACAGTGGATGCTCAGAATCACTCACTATGCCGCCTGCCTGACTAACAGTTAATCTTAAAATTGAACGGAATTAATAGTATGAAAGGGTACATATTGTACTTGAACTTAAGTGTGTAAACTGATGTGACAGCTGTTGCAAAATCACAGTTATGAGCTTGAAACAATAATTATCTCTTACACAAGAGAAACATCTCCAGTCCTTCTTTTTTCTTTTTATTCTTAAAGAAAGAACATCCTCAATCCAGAGCAAAAGGGTCTGTTTCACAATACCTTTTTTTGTTATCGTCGATGTAGGACAAGGACATGTGATCAGAATTTAGCTCACCTGCTGCATTTTCAATCAAAGGTCCCTTCAGAACAGAAATATATTTAAACATAAATCACAGCGGTGTTATTAGCTGCACATATTTCAGACTTCCATCCATCCATCCATTTTCTTCACCGATTATCCTCACTAGGGTCGCGGGCTGCTGGAGCCTATCCCAGCCATCTTCGGGCAGGAGGCGGGGTACACCCGGGAACTGGTCGCCAGCCAATCGCAGGGCACAGAGACAAACAACCATTCGCACTCACATTCACACCTACGGGCAATTTAGAGTCTTCAATCAACCTAACACGCATGTTTTTGGGATGTGGGAGAAAACCGGAGTACCCGGAGAAAACCCACCTAGGCACAGGGAGAACATGCAAACTCCACACAGGCGGGGCCGGGATTTGAACCCCGGTCCCCAGAACTGTGAGGCAGATGTGCTAACCAGTCATCAACCGTGCCGGCCATATTTCAGACTTGACTTGAACAAACCTCCAAATTTGGCTAACCTGAGGTAAAAAAAATAATAATAATAAACTGTTAAATACCTTAACATTAGTTGTGCTATTATCTGAGATTGCAATAACAGTTGAAAATTATTGCTGTGATTGCAACATTTGTGTGTTGGAAGCAGGTAAAGAAAGGAATTAGGCATGTTTTTCCAATAACACACAAAAATACTAGTATTGTATTATTTTATCACAACTTGGGAAGTAAAACCTCTCTGTACTGCAAAGTATAAATTCGTCTTCTTTCAAAGACTTATTTTGTTCTAATGGAGATTGTCTTACAATTAAATGTAAACAATGTTTTGTTTTGTTTTGTTTTTGTTCAAGTAAAACGTTACTGTAGCACCTATGAGCCAATAAATGTGCATTAAGACTCCAACATAAACTGAAAACAAATAGTAAATAAATCATTTTTGGGAATAAATGTTTGTAGCTTTGGACTCTGTACCTGGAGGGGGAATAAAATGGGTGTGGGTTAAATGTTGGCTACAAATATACTCACATGTGCAAAGTGTCGCTTGTGAGTGTTTTGCTGGATCATGCCTGTTTTGGACTTCAAGAACAAAATCTGCAGAAGCCAGTTGAACCAGTCCAGCATCATGCTGCTCTTTGTCACAGGCTGCCCCTTTGTTCTGTCACAGGACTTTCAGCCCTCAGATTCGTCTCACATCTTCAAAACAAGTCCACAGGAATAATATGTGATACTCTCAAGGATTTCGTAGTTTACACTTTATATTGCTCTTATAATTCCTTTCAATTTTCTTGTTTCCAATGTTCCATTTAGGGACCAGCATGGTGTACTCATGTCTGCCTTAAAATCAAAAGGTTTTGGTTTTTGTGTTTCGTTTTACGTGGGTTTTCCCCAGGTGTGCCGTGAGGTTGATTAGCGACAGTCCAGGGTGTATAGCACCTCTCAGCCAAAGTGCCAAAGCCAAAAGCCAAAGAGTATAAAAATCTAAATCGGACAAATAAGAGGAGGAACCAACAAGAATGTTTTGTTGAGTTATTGATTTATTGAAATTGGGTCCATGTAACATTTGGAAAATGTAAACGCCAGGCAAAAATTCATTCCTGTTTGTTTCCCTGTTGTCCTGAACATGAAAAGTTCTTATGAGTCATTCTTTGTCATGCCAGATTACTGGTAATGGCAAAAACAACAAATTGCTGCTAAAGAACACAACCTACTTTACACTTTTGCTCTTTGTCGTCACGGAAAACCTTCTGTGGTAGCATAACGAAAAAGCCAAAGAAAAACCTTGAAGGACAATATACAGTATATGGAGTTAATCCTGTGCCCTGCGATTGACTGGCGACCAGTTCAGGGTGTAGTTCGCCTTTCGCCCGAAGTCAGCTGGGATAGGCTCCAGCGCCCCGCGACCCTAACAAGGATAAGCGGTGTTGAAAATGGAAATGGAGTTAATCCTGTATATAGTCTTGTGAGATTTGCTGAAGTCTCACATGAATTTATGGATGATGGTTGCTTGAACTCCAAGTTTGACTTTAGAGGCATATTTTTCCAAAAATTGTTGGTTGAAGACCAAAGTAATTGAAACTGTGGGCTGATCTACTTTTGAGGTGCCACTGTATTACACATAAAATGTATAGCTTTTTGTGTAAATGGTTGAAATCTTCATATGCAATATATGATATTGCAGAAAAAAAACTTTGCTTTCTACCAAAGTCACAATCAAGTTATGCTGTGCAGACAGTACATGTTATAGCTGATAAGGTCGGAGTGTCTAAAGAGTGTATAAGGCAGGTAGTTCTCCTGACCATCATGTCAAAATGGGACTCCAGGCAAACTTCATTTCCTCACCTACATTTTTCTTATCTTTTCATATCTTGAGTTACTTTCCTTCTTTCTCACTGTTCTTGAAACGAGGGGAAGGGAGTGGGGGAATTACCACATTGCTACAGCAGCCACGCTCTTCTCACAGAGCTGTTGCTAAGAAACTGTTGGAACTGCGCCTGCTTACGAGCATAATGTTGCAATGTTTGACAAGTCTCCATAGTAATGTTTCAATGGGCATGGTTAAATATTTGCAAACAATCACTTATTAGAGCAGGGGAGTCAAACAGTAAATCTCGGAAGGAAAAAGTGAAGGGGAGGTCATATAAGGGTTATGTTGTATTTATTTATTTTTTTCATAAAAACTGTTGTTGTTGAGAAGATGATAACAATCTTTAGTCAGTACCATAATCCTTCCCATCATCATCGTCAACTTTATTTCAGTCTCTGGACTTTCTCACCATTGTTGTTGTTGACATCACTTTGCATTCATCACAAGCGGGACTGATGATTAACACAGTGACTGACTCCAGGATGAGTTGGACTTTGGAATTGCGCCTTAACATCCCCACACTACTTTGGCCTTCTTTGGAATTCTGAGGGATAATGAAAATATGAGACTTCTTTAAAATGAAAGCAGTAGCAGGGTAGTAATTACACCTACAGTACATCACACATGACCTATATTTGGGCATAACTGGCTGATGCTCTTCAGTGACAGAGCAAAAGCGGATAAAAACGGCTATATATAGATAGGAAACAACAAAACTAATAACAATGGGAGGCTGGTGTTTGGTCAAATGTTTTCTTTTTTTTCCACATAACACCAGCAACAGGTTCACTGTTTGATTTCAGTTCACAAAAGCAAATTTTGGCTAGTTGAAGATAACATTCAGTACCGTATAGTATAGTATCATGTCGTGCTGTTATTTATCCATCCATCCATTTCCAACACCGCTTATCCTGGTTAGGGTCACGGGGCGCTGGAGCCTATACCAGCTGACTTCGGGCGAAAGGCGGACTACACCCTGAACTGGTCGCCAGTCAACCATTCGTACTCACATTCACACCGTCACTGAGTGGGAACTGAACCCACGCTGCCCGCACCAAAGTCAGGCGAGTGCACCACTACACCATCAGTGACGTGCTGTTATTTATTGAAACAAAAATCATTTGAATCATTAAACAGAATGACTCATATATATATACCAGCATATTCTATGAATAGAAAATCATTATTCTGATGCATGGATTCTAATATTTTACAATAGAATAACATACAGTATATAGTTGGCCCCCCATTGCAGGCATGGCAACTTCAACTTTTCCTGGAAGACTTTGGACAAGATGTTGCAGTGTGTCCAAGGATTTTTGTCCATTGATGCAAAAGAACACGCGTGAGGTCAGAAGTCAATGGCGTTGCCTCACAGTCTCTGTTTTAGTTCATACTCTGTGTATGATGGGGTTGCGGTCAGGGTTTTGTGCAAGTTTTTCCACATTTTGTATTTATAGTCCTTGCTTTGTGCAATGGAGCACAGTCATGCTGGAACAGAAAAAGGCCTTCCAGAAAATTGTTTCCACAAAGTTGGAAGCATACAATTGTCAATCCCAATATTGAATAAATGTACCCATTTCTAATTACAGACACTTCAAATCATCTTAGTTACATTGGTAACATAGAGACAAAAGACGTTCATAAAAAAAATAAAGTAATCATTATGTAATAGTAACATCTCAAAACTCCATCAAAAACCTCCGATGTGCTTTGATCAATGCAAACACAGTCCCATTAGTGAGTTAATGATCCATCTGTGAAAAAATCGAAACATTATTTGGAGTAGTGACAGGATATTGCGTCCTTGAGTCATGTTACCAGTGATGACGTACAGTATGTACAGTAAATTAATTGACATGTTCTAACATGTATGGCTTAGCAAGAAAAACACAGTTGAAAAGTTGGAATAGAAATCTCTATTACTCAACAAGAAAAATAGACAACAATTTGGCATTAAATAAGAACGCTCCCGTAAATATGTGTACACGTACGTCCGTGCATGTGTGTCAGCCCCTCCCTGTTAGGGTGACTTTCCATGTAACGCATTGCAAAACAGAAACGAGCGAGGTAACCATTAACACGTATGGTCACAGAAATACACATGACATACTACAAACATATATGTCACTTCACCACAAACCTCCAAACTTATGCCCATTAGTTTCCACGCCCAGCCTCAAACTACTGTTTCCAAAGAGTCTAATGCTGTAAGGTTTAGATTTATGCCATGTTATTTATATCTTCCTACAGTTCTAAATAGATAGACATGAGGGGCCCGTCTGGCCTCTGTCAGTCAGCCTGTCTGTCCATATGTCTGAATAAAGGGCCTATGAGTTAGAAGTAAACCCTCAAACATTTAAATTGTTTACAGGAAGACTTGATACAATTTAGTGGCATGGTACAATGTTTATGAATTATTTGGGTCAAAATAAACAAATAACTGTTTCTGGAAGAATTCCTTAAAAACTTGTGTATTAGGGCCCGAGTACCAGGTGGTGCGAATGCCCTCTTGGACAGACGAATGAATTCAGTTCAATTCAATTCAATTTCAATCAATTCACTTGATTTCTCCCCCAAGGGGCAATTTATAAGGGCATAACAGCAGCTTAAAGGACGTACAAAACACACCATTACACATTCGGATTAATTGTCTTTTGGGAGGTTTCAAAATTCCCCCAGCCAGCGTTTTCTAAAGGACGCACACCTGAAATTGAACATGAAGTCAGCCAAAGGTAATTCACACAAATTAGCTTCAGTGGGAAGTACATGTATAGGCATGCGAGACAGATGGGCGACACTCAACTGTGAAGCTTTTCATTTATGCCATGTAAAGGAGCAAAGTTGAACGATCCTTTCCAGGATTTGCCATAAACAAGGGGAAGGGAGGGTCTGTTCATCACTCCTTTCAGCTTTATTTGTGATAGCTTAAAAATTGTTGGAATGTAGAAATATACATGCATACAGTACATACATACATACATGTACATACATATGAGAAAGTAATTTCATTTGTGGCTTTGTTACTTTGTTTAGATTTACGACAGTTAGTATATATTCATTGTACATCATTTCCTGCAGTTCTTCTTTTTTTTTTTAAATGATAGATAACATAATACATGAAATAGCTTTAAACATCCTTTCCCACCCCAATCACATTAGATTCTGCATTCACTATGCTGTGATGACTAAGCTACCAATAGGTTTAGTTAAGTAAGATTGTTCTGGAAGGATTGTTGCTTCCAGTAACAACGACTGACTGATGTGTTCTTTGTTGCTCCAGGGTTAGTGAGCAAATTCTGGAAATGAACATACATTATGTGTATGTGGTCACCACTTACAAAATGATCAGATAACATGAATACGCACACAATGTTGAAGTAGAATTTTCTACTGAGGCAACAACTGTCACTTCTCTGAAATGATCTGAGAAGCAAAACAAAAATCACATCTATGGTAAACTCACCATTGAAACTGTGAATTAAAAAACAAACAAAAAAAGAAACCCACTCACCATGATAACAATAATCTTCTGGTAAAGATATTCAGCTTTGTGGGTGTTTTTCTTCCCCCTCAACAGTGAAAGAAAAGGGACCACAGGTTTATTTCCACTTAGGGCCATAAAGTTAAAGTGGGATTCAACTCTTCAACCAAAATACCCACAAAAATGTGCTCAGTGTGGTTTAATGTGAACAATAAAGCAGCCAAACTTGTATTTCTATGTCTTCAGTTTTGTTTTGTTTTTGGTTTTTTTTCTGACCAAAGGTTTCAATGCCTGGTAATCAATAGTCATGTTTGCATGCTAGTTGCACTCTTTCTGGTAGAATATTCATGATCTACAGTAATCGTAACAGAAACTGAAATGCTGGGGAAATATTACTCAATATATCCTGGCAAGGTTAATTTCCCTGCTTTGTGTGGGTAAAAACATTCAGAAACTATACAGTAAGTGGTCACCTACACAATGATTAATGACACTTTGAATGTATGATTACGTGTCTCTGTTAGGGCTTTTGCTATGAAAGTAGTTTTGACTACTATTTTTGAAGGATGAAAATAGCAAAATGTAAAGGTTGCTTGACAGTTTTTTTTTCACATCTGGGTGCTCAAGATGGTAAATTGGCTTATCACTCTCTGGGGAGAACCTCTCATCAATCATAGGAATTGCCATAAAGAATGGGGAGAGATACATTGGAAAAACAAATACGCTCGCGTTGTACAGCAGGCTAAAAGGGCTTTTATTTCAGACGACCACAAAACTGACACATTTCACACAGCTTACTAAAAATACAGTTTTCGCTTCTGTGTGTGTGTGTGTGCGTGTGTGTGTGTGCGCGCGCATGCATGTTTCTGCTGTGTCTGTTTTGTAAAAACGCCCAACCCTGAGCTCACATGAAACTTGAGGTGGAGGGTGGGACATCCGGGAACATAGCGAGTGGAAACTCCTCCCAACTTGAGGAGGAGTTTCTAAGGCAGTCATAAAAAGTGCAGCAGACCAAGTGGATCTCAACATACTTGGCTCTGGACACAGGTATTGAAGAGTGAACAGAGGATCTGAGTTGACTCTCCCGGCCTAAAGGGTACAGCATGTCTGAAATACATGACAACATTTTCACAAAGGTGAGTCAGTGGTTACCCGTATTTTGGATTGTCTCTGTAAGTGTTGTCCTTAGGAAGTTGGCTTGCGTATTACCAAACTAGTGGTATGACAGTAAACACATTGAGTTTTGTTTAACTAACCAACCAAGAGGCTTAGGTTGTCTTTGCGTTGTTTCTGTCTAATAGCCATATGTTTTAGTTAAAAACATACAAATTCAGTCAGGATTTTCTGGGTGAATTTGTTTCAAACGTATTCTATTGATGTGTGATAAGATCTGTAAACTATAGAGTTACCATTGTATTTGCTGTAGAAAGTCTGCCTCAAGCTTTATCGCATGTATTTTAACGAGTCAATCTTTCTGCAACAGAACCTTTTGAACCTGTCCCTGGATGATGCCTTTCTCCCAAGACCATCTCAGCTCAAAGTCCCAAGACAGGGTCGACAGAACCGGTCCACCTCGTTCTTCTCACCCTCTTCCCCGCCTGGCTCCTCCAATCTCAGTTTCAGCACTGAGCATATCAACGACGATGACAGCGGCAGCTCGCTATGGTCATCAAACATCTGGAGTCAGCCACCCGGTCTACAAACGAAAGCATCTGCTCTTCAGGTACGCTCCATGAGCCTATCTGAGTCCAGCATCTCCCTGCTCTCCCCCTTTGGACAACGCAAGAACCTGGAAGCTTTTCCCTCTGGACCTGTCACAACTGTGGCTCCTCCACCGGGCTTCCCTCCCGCAGCCAACCTGCCCGCCCAGGTGCCACCCATGCTGTCGTCCAACCGCTACAAGACTGAGCTCTGCCGTGGCTTCCAGGAGACAGGCAGCTGTAAATATGGCAGCAAGTGCCAGTTTGCCCACGGTGAAGCGGAGTTGCGTGGAATGTATCGCCACCCCAAGTACAAGACAGAGCCTTGCAGAACCTTCTACAACTTTGGGTACTGCCCATATGGTTCTCGCTGCCACTTTATCCACGAGGAAAAAATCAGTGAAGGCCAACTAACATCTGGCAAATTCCAGACTCAGCGCCAGCCAACTCCCAACGCAACCAATGGCCAGAATTCGCGCCACCAACTCCGCCAGAGTGTCAGCTTTGCAGGGTTCCTGGGCTCGTCACGGACCTCCCCTCCTCCGGCATTCCCTACATCCTTCACTGATCCTAATCTGGGCTTCAGCAGGGCTGCTTCTGTGTCTCCACCTCCAGCAGATCTGATGTCTCCAGTGTTTGGCGACTCCCTCACGCGGGAAGTAGCAGCATTCCAGTTTGGCACCCATCAAACCCGTGCCAGCTCTGGAGACATCCACAACATTCCTCTCATAGTGGAACCAAAAGCCTCGCGCTGCATGTGTGGCCACGGGAATGACTTCTCTGCTTTGCACGGCAACAACGGCAGAGGCTTTGCCAAGATGGTGGATGGGAACCAGGATGACAGCAGTGCCTTGTTTGCAGGTTCCAGCCATGGTGGATCAATGAAGCATGCTAGTCTCCAGCGTTTCTCCTCAGAGGACTCCCTAGAAGACAGCTACAGCAGTAGCAGCGGAGGTTCCAGCGGGTCTGAGTCTCCGACTTTCGATGGATCGGCCACCAAGAGGCTTACTGTATTTGAACGTTTGTCCTTGTCCGACTAAGGGAAACCACAGAAGAGAACTTTGTCTCTAGTCTTTCTTCAGAACCAGAACTGATCAGGACAAAGTCATCCTTTGGTGACACAATAACACATAATGTTCTTAATTCATGTTTGTCAAATCTGAACTTGTCTTTGACAAAAAGATCACTGTAGCAATATAACAACAAATTCGCATTATAAGTGTAGCAAATCAGACCTTTTTATGTGGTCTTCCATAGATTGTGACCATACCAGCAATTTGGCTGGTTTGCAAATTTACATCTGCAGTGATCAAAATGGCTCATCAGTTGAGAAAATCTGTAGTATCGTGCCTGGAACATTCTTCCTGCCTCACAAGCTTGTGCTCCTCAGTGCCAAGAACAGTATGTTTGATCCCGTGGCCTTCAAGAGGAAGACCTCACGTGTGTAATTGATGACATTTTATCTGTGACATGCACTTTATAGCAAATTTGAGGGAGAAAACTGCCTCCCGGTAGCATTTAACCAATGCTTCATACATCACTCTACTGCGTGTGCGCGTGTGTGGGGGGGGGCGGGGGGTTGTAACTCGCTTGTTTTTTCTGAGACCAGGGGTGCAAGCGGATGCAAGATCAAAGTGTGCAACAGAAAATTAGATGTCAAATGTAAATACATGACCCACTTTTTAACATTTTGTAATCTTGGGCGCTTTCTTAATGTCACCGCCGCCCCCCACCACCACCCTCCACCCCTCCCCCGTATACCTCTTCTAAGGTCCCCTGTTTGATCGACAGCCTGGTTCAGGGACTTGAACACAGTATTCCTTTTGGTTATTGGTTGCCTTGCATTGTTTAACTTAAAGTAATATATTTATTGTCATATTTATTTCTGTTAAAATAAAAAAAAAATTATTTTGTACTTTATTTATGAAGAATTATTCCAAGGTCTGTGAACTACCAATGTGAGAAAAGGGAGTTGAAAAAGAGAATCTTATATTTTTAATTGTCCAAAGTGTCTAAATAAATTTCTGAATAAGGAAATGGGGTTATGTTCTTTTTGTCCCCTTTGTTGTTCTTACACAAGATTCCACAAGAAATATGAAACACTTACATAACACACAGTACAAACATTCATTTTGTGTGTGTAAAGTAAAATAGTAAGTCAGTAAAAAGTAGTGCTCTAGGAAATGAAGATTCGAAAACTTCCATTAATCCATCTTCTGTACCCCTTATCCTCACTTGGGTCACGAGCGAGCTCGAACCTAACCAGCTGGCTTTGGGTAAAAGTGGGGTAAGATTGGTGAACATTTGAGAGATATGTGCTGATCATGTGCTGATCATGATGCTACTGAATTCCTATATTCATAAAATAAATGTTACAAGCATACAGTATAAGAACAAGTGACTAGTAAACACTGTTACTGACTGTTATCAAGCTGACAAGCTCTTATTAAGTTGACCAATAGAACAGTTAGTCATGTTATGAGACACAATAAGTTACTGTAGTGCAACTAATGAGCCTTTTTCATGAATAAATACAGCTCTGGAAAGATAGAAATTGCTTTAAATATATGATTTACATACCTACAGTGTACATAAAGTGAATAGTACGTGATTGCAATTCAAAAAAGTATTTGTTAATGTTAATAATGCTGACTGTATAATTGCATTTAGGCTTAATCTGATTCATTAAAGATGAAAGTAGAGTAAAGCTCCTGTTCCACCACACAACCCTTGACTCAATTCGCCAGTACTTGGCTCTGGATGCCTTGGTTAAGGACAGTAAGTTTTCATGTTGTAGAACCAATTGAAATCATTAATAAATAGAGCTGTGGCAAACCATGCAGGTGAAAATGGAACATAAGAGTGCAGAATTGATCTTTTTAAAGTTTCAATTAGGTCAAACTTAGCAGTGTTATTTGCTTTGCTTGCTTTTCAACCACATGAATCAGTGCTTCTTTCTGACCGGAATTGCCGTCGTCAGCATCTATTATGTCTCTAGGTTTAGTGTTGAAATTTCATGAAAAAGCAGTGTTGAAATTTCCACTAAAAAATCCCACTTTGACCTTGTGTTGAGCAAGCAGTCTCCAAAGCATGGTCTCCAAACCCCATCCGATACTGTCAAAGCAAAGCACTCTTTGTAAACCACATCGTATATCCATCCATCCATCCATTTTCTGAGCCGATTCTCCTCACTAGGGTCGCGGCCACATCGTATAGCCAATTCAAAATATCACTCAGTGTTTCAACATATTTTGAAATAACTCTTCTTGTGATATTGTAAAAAAAAAAAAAAACTTCAAAACTTTGAAATGCCCAAACTTGCAATAGATTTTATTGAATACAGGCATTTAAGTTTTCTTTGACAAAAACAATCCGTGGTAGCTTCATTTGTTTTTGTACAATCTATAATAATGTTTGCATTTTTTGTAAAGTTAGCTCCAGAATGTCCTTCAAAATAAATTTTAAAAAATAAAAATGGTGTGTGCATTGTTATCTCCTTCCAAGTAAAGGCCTCTTTATACTCCCGCAGTCGCGTGGCCGACAACACCCGCATTACATCACGCGGCCGACGAATTGCCCCGCACAGCACCTCTGCGTAGCTTGCCGCGCACCCGACAAAAATAGTTGCTGCGCGTCGAACGCCGCGGAGGTCATCTCTCGTGATTGGTCCGTTTTAGTCACATGCTGTGATGACTTCGCAGCGTGCTCATTGGTTCAACATGCCATCTACGTCACCGCGTTCCCGATCGAATTTGCAGCATAATTAAACGTATCATCTGGTCATCTAGGTCCATTTGTTATGTCATGGTCGCCAATAAGCCTCAATTATGGCAGGAATGTAGGGATGAGGGGATATACAGTACTTTACTAAAAACTTATATATAATTTGGGCCTTAACATTAAGTACACACAAAAAGGAAACACTAATAATAACAGCGTGTCCTTTGTCCAAACACTACATGATGAGCAATAAAGCATATTATTTAGTAATTTAGAACGGAATTATGGGAGTTGTGATCATTACTTTTAGCTATAACTGCAGAGTCTAATCAACCAAAAATTACATTCACAATTGCAATGACATTTGGCCACCAATATTCAATCATTTTTAACTAAATATTGACTTTTGTTTTCATGTGTTGTACATTACAATCAATCTTTTCAGTGAAAAGTAACACAGTATGTGAAGTTTTCACGTTTCATTAAAATATTAATCTACACTAGGGGTAATTAGAGTTTGTTAATCAATGATCTATACCCACATTTGTCAACAATAGAGAGAAAAATGGATTTTCAAAAACTGACCCTTGTCTTTTCTTTTCCGTGCACTGTGTATGTGGTTATACTACAGCTCAACTCCAAGGTAGGAAACACCCAGAATCGCGCCAGTCGATCGAGGCTATTGCCCCGACTGAGCATTGACTTTACCAAAAGTAAACCCTGTTCCACTTTGGAACGAAGGCAGGATGCGTTACCATGACAATGAACAATGTGTAGGCCATAATGTGTAAACAGTGAAGGCTAAAAGAATGGATCAGTGTGTGTGTATGTGTGTGTGTGCGTGTGTGTGTCCCCACATACAGTATATATCATAACAGCCTGTAGAATGGTTTAAGTTCACCAAAGTTTGTTAGTAAAAGAGGAAGCAATGTTTTAACCCTTCGTGCCTTTTGAAAATATGAAAGTCGATCTGAAAAATGTACATCTCTGAGACTTACTGAATTCTTCATTTTTTGGCTCTTCACTCATAGAATACTAAATTTCATATATTGTAATTAAGGCCAGTCGTTATTGCGTACTGTATATTCCTTTCTTGCTCCATAATGGGTCATCTAAACGGTGCACCTTATCATCAACACAGTGCAAAGATTACCAACAGCTGCTCAGGGGCTGTTAATGATCAACCACTAAGCTGTTACTCTCAGAACCTTTCACCCATGTCAGCTGAGCCTGTACGCATGCATGTACACGCACGCACGCGCGCACACAGACACACACACCCAACAATCAGCTGAACACTGGGTAGGGATGAAAGTACGTCTAATACAATGGACACAAAAAGACATAAAAGGTACTGATGATAAAAGCACCAGTGATTTACCTTTGTCTACATATTTAAATTGGTGTTAAAAGTAAAGAGCCAAATCCACAGCAGTGGTAGCTGTTTCAGGCTCACCCCCACTGCTGTGTCAGGAGGTATCACAACGATTTGACAAGGGGGATTAAAGGTACAAGAAAAGGAGATTAGAAATGGTGAAAGTACTCCAACTCCTCTGGGAAAAAAAGTGTTGAAGCAGAGAAGAGCACGACTTCGTACGTGCCACCAGGTGAGAGTTCCTCTCAGAAATTCTGTTCAAGCTTTTCCACCTGAGGCAATGACAACCTAGAATAGGAGGTGCAAATCTTCGGGCCTGTGTGGGCCTGTGTGTGTTTATTGTAGTTAATCATCGTACAGCTCTAGCACTCCCCTCAAAACATCGTCATAGTTTTGGGATTAAGCTTCAATGGTTGAGTAATCATTAAAAGTCTACTGCCGTCAACTCTTCAGAGAATGACATTATGTAACTTCTGCTTTTCTAACTAGGTCAGCTGACATCCGTGACCTACCATTACTTAATGTTTCATAAAATAATCATGTTTATTGCACCTACGACATAGAAACGGGTACTTTGCACTTTGGCTCATTTCGTTTCCTGCATCTTTATACAACCTCTACATCTCAATAAAACATGTTTCAATTAGGTTTTTTTTGCTTCTCTCGAGACTTAAATTGGATCTTTAACAAGCTGAATTTCACATCCATTTTTACTGATTTCTTACAAATGCTACTTGTTTCAGATACTGTATGTCTGAAGTACAATCCAGTCGACTAAATGGTAACTATTCAAATCAGTTCATTGCGATGAAGTAGAGTGTCTCTATTGACAAGCGCAGATCAACGCAGTCTTTTTGCATCAATCTGCTATGCTTAGGTTTTTAAAAAACCCTCTTTTGCCTAGTTGCCTACTTATTTAGATGACGAAGATGATGGAGAATTGAGCCAAAATGAATAAAGAATTAAACAGAAAGTGCTATGTCAACAAGTTCGACTGGTGGGGAAGGAAGGAGGAAATATTTGAGAAGTGACATCACAAAAGCAGCAGCAGAGTGGAAGTGCGATCCTTTTTTAGCCATGTTCGCTCCCTCTGACACATTCCTCGCCACAGCCCCGAGCTCGCCCCGCCTCCTGCTTGCTTTCCCCGCCAGCCTCACTCCTGCGCCAGACCCGCTGCTGTGACGCAAACCCAGGGAACAGTGGGAGGAGACTGGGGGAGATGGAGGTGGGGGATTGCGTGAAGGCAAAGGCACTAAAAATCCCTGAACTCTCCCCTGTTGACAGCTTCACTTTTTTTCTTTGTATAGCTTTAACGCTCACTCACCGGTGCAATTTGTGAGATTTAAAAAACAATCCGGAACTTTTTTTGTTTTTAATACCCTGTGGTGAGCCGTCAGTAACAGCAAAGCCGATCTGCTGGACTAAACTGCTAACCTATATTTACAACCTAAATTCTAATATTTGTTCCATGAAATTGTATTAATTGATTCCCAACAGTTTATTCTCTTGCACAGCTTTCAGTGTGTGTACATGGATTTTGGATTCTTTTGCCCAATCAGATTTCATCCTCAGCCTTCAGAATAAGTACTGCTGTCCAATGCAACTTAAACTACTGTATATTAGTAACAGGACGTTTTCTCTTAATAATCCATCCATCCATTTTCTGAGCCGCTTATCCTCACAAGGGTCGCGGGAGTGCTGGAGCCAATCCCAGCTATCGAGACAGGCAGGAGGCGGGGGTAAACCCTGAACTGGTCGCCAGCCAATCGCAGGGCACATATAAACAAACAACCATTCACACTCACATTCACACCTAGGGGCAATTTAGAGTCTTCAATTAACCTACCATGCATGTTTTGGGGATGTGGGAGGAAACCGGAGTGCCCGGAGAAAACCCACGCAGGCATGGGGAGAACATGCAAACTCCACACAGGCGGGGCCGGGGATTGAACCCAGTTCCTCAGAACTGTGAGGCAGACGCTCTAACCAGTCGACCACCGTGCCGCTCTCTTAATAATGAGATTTCAAATTCACTTGAGAGTGTCCGGTAGGTGGCTCATAGTAATGCTTTGGCATTTTCCATCCTTTGGTTGGTTGTTTAGAGCAGCCCGAGTTCGACTAGCAGAACACGTCTGTAGCAATCGGCACACAATTCGTTCAATAATCAGCATCTCTGGTGAGATCTATTTTATTCAACTGTTTTATGTTTTGTCGTGTTATTAGATAAACATTGCTTCTGAGGTGCTCCAGATGATGTATGTGGCACAGTTGCAATCTGATATATTGCATTTTTGTACAGTGTTGATGATTTCTAGAATTGCGAAATGATAGTGGTGGCATTAAGTCGGGTAAGTCCCCACTGAAGGCCCAGGTACTAAATGCACGGCTGTCCGCTGACTAAACCTATCTAACTTGCTTGTGTCCTTCCGATTTTGCAGAACGGGAAGTGAATCTAGATGAGTAAGTGCAAACGGTGTTGAAAGCAGTACAGCATCTGATATACTTTGCTGGTGTGTCTGTGGATATCTTTCCTCAGGGTAGTGTTTTAAAGGAGATATATTATACTGTATATATTTATTTCACTTTAATTGTTAGTCTGATATTCTTCTGTCGAAATAAGCAAAGGATAAAGAACTACAGCACACTTAGGGTCAATCCCAATTCTACCCCTTCCCCTTCGTCTTTCCCCTTCCCCTTAGCCCTTCAAACAAAGGGCTAAGAGGAAGGAGTAAATGGCCCTAGGAATTGGACGTCATCACCCACCACCCTGCTAGCTGTGTCGTAGGCAGACGCAACAATTGTTTACGTTTTCAAGATGCCGTCTCGTGTCAAATGAATGTTACTATTATTATATTATATATATATATTTTTTTATAAATGTGTCAGTTTGTGCAATTTCTAAAGGTGACTGGTTTTTTGAAACTGTTTATAATAAATGTTTCCTCCCACGTGACAGGATGCATACATTTCTACATTTCATCTTTATCTACTCTAAAAACAAATTTTTATAGAAGGAACATATTTTGACAAACTAACTTTATGGCCTACTTCCGCCTATAAATAACATCAACAACAGCCATCACAAAACACAAAACCAAACATTTGTAAACACACACACACAAAATAAAATATCCCATACAGAATTAATAGAAAAGAACTTGAATATCAGTTGGGCATCTCATAATTTGCAGCGTTAAGGTAAAACATATGTATGCAATTATCAAAGACACACACTTATTTACAGAACATAAAGTTATTGACATTTGGGAACATTTCCATATTGTGATATGGCAGCAGTCCATCCATCCATTTTCTGTACAGCTTATCCTCACGAGGGTCGCAGGCATGCTGGAGCCTATCCCAGCTATCTTCGGGCGAGTGGCGGGGTACACCCTGAACTGGTCGATAGCCAATCACAGGGCACATATAAAAAAACAACCATTCACACTCTCATTCATACCATCCATCCATCCATCCATCCATTCTCTACCGCTTATCCGGGTCGGGTCGCGGGGGCAGTAGCTTCAGCAGAGATGCCCAGACTTCCCTCTCCCCAGCCACTTCATCCAGCTCTTCCGGGGGGATTCCGAGGCGTTCCCAGGCCAGCCGAAGGATGTAGTCTCTCCAGCTTGTCCTGGGTCGTCCCCGGGGTCTCCTCCCGGTGGGACATGCCCGGAACACCTCACCAGGGAGGCGTCCGGGAGGCATCCGAATCAGATGCCCCAGCCACCTCATCTGGCTCCTCTCAATGCGGAGGAGCAGCGGCTCTACTCTGAGATCCTCCTGGATGACCGAGCTTCTCACCCTATCTCTAAGGGAGAGCCCGGACACCCTGCGGAGGAAACTCATTTCGGCCGCTTGTATCCGAGATCTTGTTCTTTCGGTCATGACCCACAGCTCGTGACCATAGGTGAGGGTAGGAACGAAGATCGACCGGTAAATTGAGAGCTTCGCCTTTCGGCTTAGCTCTTTCTTTACCACAACGGACCGATACAAAGTCCGCATCACTGCAGACGCTGCACCGATCCGCCTGTCGATCTCCCGTTCCATTCTTCCCTCACTCGTGAACAAGACCCCAAGATACTTGAATTCCTCCACTTGGGGCAGGATCTCATCCCCGACCTGGAGATGGCATGCCACCCTTTTCCGACTGAGGACCATGGTCTCAGATTTGGAGGTGCTGATTCTCATCCCAGCCGCTTCACACTCGGCTGCGAACTGCTCCAATGAGAGTTGGAGGTCACGGCTTGATGAAGCCAACAGAACCACATCATCTGCAAAAAGCAGAGATGCAATACTGAGGCCACCAAACCGGACCCCCTCTACGCCTCGGCTGCGCCTAGAAATTCTGTCCATAAAAGTTATGAACAGAATCGGCGACAAAGGGCACCCTTGGCGGAGTCCAACCCTCACCGGGAACGAGTCCGACTTACTGCCGGATATGCGGACCAAACTCTGACTCCGGTCCCCCTGAACAGCCCGTATCAGGGGGTTCGGTACCCCATACTCCCGAAGCACTCTCCACAGGACTCCCCGAGGGACACGGTCGAACGCCTTCTCCAAGTCCACAAAACACATGTAGACTGGTTGGGCGAACTCCCATGCACCCTCGAGGACCCTGCCGAGGGTGTAGAGCTGGTCCACTGTTCCACGGCCAGGACGAAAACCACACTGCTCCTCCTGAATCTGAGATTCGACTTCCCGACGGACCCTCCACTCCAGCACCCCTGAATAGACCTTACCAGGGAGGCTGAGCAGTGTGATCCCCCTGTAGTTGGAACACACCCTCCGGTCCCCCTTCTTAAAAAGGGGGACCACCACCCCAGTCTGCCAATCCAGAGGCACTGTCCCCGATGTCCACGCGATGTTGCAGAGGCGTGTCAACCAGGACAGCCCCACAACATCCAGAGCCTTTAGGAACTCCGGGCGAATCTCATCCACCCCCTGGGGCCCTGCTTTTTAATGACCTCGGTGACCTCAAACCCAGAGATAGGAGAGCCCGCCTCAGAGAACCCACACTCTGCTTCCCCATGGGAAGGCGTGTCGGTGGAATTGAGGAGGTCTTCGAAGTATTCTCCCCACCGACTCACAACGTCCCGAGTCGAGGTCAGCAGCGCCCCATCCCCACTATACACAGTGTTGATGGTGCACTGCTTTCCTCTCCTGAGACGTCGGATGGTGGACCAGAATTTCCTCGAAGCCGTCCGGAAGTCTTTCTCCATGGCCTCACCGAACTCCTCCCATGCCCGGGTTTTTGCGTCAGCGACCACCAGAGCTGCATTCCGCTTGGCCAGCCAGTACCCATCAGCTGCCTCAGGAGTCCCACAGGCCAAAAAGGCCCGATAGGACTCCTTCTTCAGGTTGCCGCCACGACAGGCACCGACCACCTTACGGCCACAGCTCCGGTCGGCCGCCTCAGCAATGGAGGCGCGGAACATGGTCCACTCGGACTCGATGTCCCCCGCCTCTCCCGGAACATGAGCAAAGTTCTGTCGGAGGTGGGAGTTGAAACTCCTTCTGACAGGGGATTCTGCCAGACATTCCCAGCAGACCCTGACAATACGTTTGGGCCTGCCACGTCGGACCGGCATCTTCCCCCACCATCGGAGCCAACTCACCACCAGGTGGTGATCAGTTGACAGCTCCGCCCCTCTCTTCACCCGAGTGTCCAAGACATGCGGCCGCAAGTCCGATGACACGACCACAAAGTCGATCATCGAACTGCGACCTAGGGTGTCCTGGTGCCAAGTGCACGTGTGGACACCCTTATGCTTGAACATGGTGTTCGTTATGGACAATCCGTGACGAGCACAGAAGTCCAATAACAGAACACCGCTCGGGTTCTGATCGGGGGGGCCGTTCCTCCCAATCGCGCCCTTCCAGGTCTCACTGTCATTGCCCACGTGAGCATTGAAGCACCCCAACAGAACAATGGAGTCCCCAGCGGGAGCGCTCTCCAGCACCCCCTCCAACGACTCCAAAAAGGGTGGGTACTCTGAACTGCTGTTTGGTGCATAGGCACAAACAACAGTCAGGACCCGTCCCCCCACCCGAAGGTGGAGGGAGGCTTCCCTCTCGTCCACCGGGGTGAACCCCAACGTACAGGCGCCGAGCCGGAGGGGAATGAGTATACCCACACCTGCTCGGCACCTCTCACCATGGGCAACTCCAGAGTGGAAGAGAGTCCAACCCCTCTCGAGAGGACTGGTACCAGAGCCCAAGGTGTGTGTGGAGGCGAGTCCGACTATATCGAGTCGGAACTTCTCGACCTCACACACCAGCTCGGGCTCCTTCCCTGCCAGAGAGGTGGCATTCCACGTCCCTAGAGCCAGCTTCTGTAGCTGGGGATTGGATCGCCAAGGTCCCCGCCTTCGGCCACCGCCCAGCTCACACTGCACCCGACCCCTATGGCCCCTCCCACAGGTGGTGAGGCCATGGGAAGGGGGACCCACGTTACCCTTTCGGGCTGTGCCCGGCCGGGCCCCATGGGAGCAGGCCCGGCCACCAGGCGCTCGCCTTCGAGCCCCACCACCAGGCTCATTCGTACCTACGGGAAATTTAGAGTCTTCAATCAACCTACCCCGCATGTTTTTGGGATGTGGGAGGAAACCGGAGTACCCGGAGAAAACCCACCCATGTCATGGTCTGTGTTTTGGGTTTGGGTTGTGTTTAGTTTTGTTCCATGTTTTCCTGTGTTCCATGTTTGTCGTGTGCTCATTAGGTTGTTGTGTCCACCTGTTCTCGTCTATTTTGTGTCGACCAATCAGCTCTCTCCAGCCACTCGTGTCTTGTCCAGGTGTTCCTCGTTGTCTCGTCAATTTGTTTGTATTTAGTTCCCTGGTTTCTATCAGTTCTTGTCGGTTCATTGTCGTTGTCACATGTCTTGCCATGTCATAGTCGCCAGTTGTTTTTGTCATAGTCGCCAGTTGTTTTTGTCATAGTCGCCTGTTGTTTTATCATTGTGATTAAATATTATTATTTTGAGATTCCCGCACTCCTGCCTTGCCTCCCTGCTTCCCTGCAATTGGGTCCACCATGTTCTTGCCTTGCGTTCCTCGCCGTCGCCCTAACCATGTTCATGACAGAATGAACCGACCAGAACAGGACCCAGCGGGAAGAACATGGCGTCACCCTGGACGCCACCAAACTGCCTCCCACCGTCCTCAGCCTGCCATCCATACCTACCGTCCTCCAGTAAGCCCTATCATTCAGTCTTTTCTGTCCTTTTCCTCGGGTCCCCCCACTTGTCCTAGTTATTCACCATGCCCTACTATTGTACATCCACATGTTTCTTTAGATTCAGATTTTTCTGATTGTGAAGATGGCCCTGATTTAGTTAACCTCCTGTCGGATTCTGACTCTGACACAGATTTAGATTTTTCTGGTTCCTTCCCTAGTTTATCCCGTCCTCGTCAGTTTTTGTCACGTTTCCACGTTTCCAACCCCAGTGAGTCCAAATCCTTTCCCTCGGACCTTTTCTTGGGCACCCGTTTGGCCATCTACCCGGGACCGCCGCGTGGTGGCCAACGGAGGCGCCCAAGTAAAGGTCAAATTTTGCCCCCTCGTTTTTTCCCCCCTGTTCACAAATCACTTGATTTTTCACCTGTTCCCACACGTTGTTCAACGGATCCTATTAAGTCACGTCTAGTCAAACCTGCCCCCAAGCCATGTTCAGTACCAGCCATTTTTCCTAGTTCACCTTCCCGAGACCTTGTGCACTCTTCCACTCCCGTACCCTCTACTCCCACACCTCAATGGCGGCAGGCTGAGGAAGCGACTGCAGCTCCCGTTCCGGCTCCTCGGCAGCTGCGCCAGGCTCCCGCACCGGCGGCGCTCGTCCAGCGGCTGCCACCCGTCCTTGCTCCGGCGGCGCTCATCCAGCGGCCGCCACCCGTCCTTGCTCCGGCGGCGCTCGTCCAGCGGCCGCCACCCGTCCTTGCTCCGGCAGCGCTCGTCCAGCGGCCGCCACCCGTCCTTGCTCCAACGGCGCTCGTCCAGCGGCCGCCACCCGTCCTTGCTCCGGCGGCGCTCGTCCAGAGGCCGCCACCCGACCATGCTCCGGCGGCGCTCGTCCAGCGGCCGCCACCCGTCTTTGCTCCGGCGGCGCTCGTCCAGCGGCCGCCACCCGTCTTTGCTCCGGCGGCGCTCGTCCAGCGGCCGCCACCTGACCCTGCTCCGGCGGCGCTCGTCCAGCGGCCGCCACCCGTCTTTGCTCCGGCGGCGCTCGTCCAGCGGCCGCCACCTGACCTTGCTCCGGCGGCGCTCGTCCAGCGGCCGCCACCCGTCCTTGCTCCAACGGCGCTCGTCCAGCGGCCGCCACCCGTCCTTGCTCCGGCGGCGCTCGTCCAGCGGCCGCCACCCGTCCTTGCTCCAACGGCGCTCGTCCAGCGGCCGCCACCCGTCCTTGCTCCGGCGGCGCTCGTCCAGCGGCCGCCACCCGACCATGCTCCGGCGGCGCTCGTCCAGCGGCCGCCACCCGTCCTTGCTCCGGCGGTGCTCGTCCAGCGGCCGCCACCTGACCCTGCTCCGGCGGCGCTCGTCCAGCGGCCGCCACCCGTCCTTGCTCCGGCGGCGCTCGTCCAGCGGCCGCCACCTGACCCTGCTCCGGCGGCGCTCGTCCAGCGGCCGCCACCCGTCCTTGCTCCGGCGGCGCTCGTCCAGCGGCCGCCACCCGACCCTGCTCCGGCGGCGCTCGTCCAGCGGCCGCCACCCGACCCTGCTCCGGCGGCGCTCGTCCAGCGGCCGCCACCCGTCCTTGCTCCGGCGGCGCTCGTCCAGCGGCCGCCACCCGACCCTGCTCCGGCGGCGCGCGTCCAGCGGCCGCCACCCGACCCTGCTCCGGCGGCGCTCGTCCAGCGGCCGCCACCCGACCCTGCTCCGGCGGCGCTCGTCCAGCGGCCGCTACCCGTCCTTGCTCCGGCGGCGCTCGTCCAGCGGCCGCCACCCGTCCTTGCAACGGCGGCGCTCGTCCAGCGGCCGCCATCCGACCATGCTCCGGCGGCGCGCGTCCAGCGGCCGCCACCCGTCCATGTTCCGGCGGCGCGCGTCCAGCGGCCGCCACCCGTCCTTGCTCCGGCGGCGCTCGTCCAGCGGCCGCCACCCGACCACGCTCCGGCGGCGCTCGTCCAGCGGCCGCCACCCAACCCTATTGCCTGGCCCCTGCATTACCATTGGGTTCGGCACCGTGGCCGTCCGCCTGAATGGCCCTGTAAAGACCCTGGTGCTTGGCGTCCTGGACGACCTCCTGAACCGCTCAGCCAAGCACGTCACCTCGGGTGGCCTGGATGGCCACCAGACTGACCTGAGGGGTGGACTCTGTACCCTCCTCCAGGCCCCCTTCCGCCCACCCTGGGTTGATGACTTTTTGGTTGTTGTTTGGGGAACGTCTGGGATCCGTTCCTTTAGAGGGGGGGTACTGTCATGGTCTGTGTTTTGGGTTTGGGTTGTGTTTAGTTTTGTTCCATGTTTTCCTGTGTTCCATGTTTGTCGTGTGCTCATTAGGTTGTTGTGTCCACCTGTTCTCGTCTATTTTGTGTCGACCAATCAGCTCTCTCCAGCCACTCGTGTCTTGTCCAGGTGTTCCTCGTTGTCTCGTCAATTTGTTTGTATTTAGTTCCCTGGTTTCTATCAGTTCTTGTCGGTTCATTGTCGTTGTCACATGTCTTGCCATGTCATAGTCGCCAGTTGTTTTTGTCATAGTCGCCAGTTGTTTTTGTCATAGTCGCCTGTTGTTTTATCATTGTGATTAAATATTATTATTTTGAGATTCCCGCACTCCTGCCTTGCCTCCCTGCTTCCCTGCAATTGGGTCCACCATGTTCTTGCCTTGCGTTCCTCGCCGTCGCCCTAACCATGTTCATGACAACCCAAGCACAGGGAGAATATGCAAACTCCACTCAGGCGGGGCCGGACAATGGTCAAAGACCATAATTATTTTGCATGAGCTACACAATCACAGATCCACGATTGATCACCACCGGAATATACTGTAGGCAAAGGAGAGATCTTAAAATGAAGCGGTTGTGTTACAGGTTTGCACTCCTGAGTAGGGTCGTAGCCTTGCACTGGTGGACTTGCATTTTAACATCTATGAAGTGACACCCCATGATGTTTTTTTGACTGGATTTCATTGACTTGTTTAAACTTTAATTCAACTCCAGATCCCTCCTTAAACCTAAACCTGCCTTTTGAAATCAATTAGATTGAAAGATAAGAAAGTTGTATAGTTGTAACAGAACTGATCAATTTTATCTCTGGTCTGATCAGTTGCAATCAGGGTGTTGAGCAGCAGAAGAATGTCCCTTCAGGCTGTTTCACATCTGTTTGTGTTATTAAAGCAGATCTTTCACAATGGGCCCATACATGTTCACTGCACACTTCCTGTTCCCCCTCACACTCCGTGCATGCTTCTCCTTTTAGACTTCACGCTTCCTGTTTTTATGTACTTTTCGTAACTTGGTATGAAAATAAATTATCCCCGCGTTAGTACGTTTATTATGAACAGATGTGTGAGAACGCACATGGGAACACAGCGTTATGTGCTGACGCCAAAATACCTCATTCAGTACAAAATAAGGAGATATCATCTTATTACAAAATGTTTTAAATTAATTTTGAATTAGTCTGATCATGTGGCACTTCTACAGAGATCTTCTACAATGAAGGATTGGAGTTTTTAGTTGTTAAGTTACATTGTTCTCTAATAATTATACTATTATTAAATGTTTTCGAGCGTCTCATTCATTTGGTGTTTCCGGCCTTGATTAAATTTAGAGCTATAATTTACAAACGTGCTCTATGACTGTGCTGTTAATTTATGTTATGCACTACCATGTGGCCGAGCATTAATTTGCGGTATGAAATTATCCCAAAAAAACACATTTGTGGATGGGAAAATGAGCCAGTATCTCTTTCACAAACTTCACATACAGTACCTGGGAGTATAAGGTTAATATCATAGTTAACAACAAATTAAATGATACACACTTTTAAAAAATACCTCTGGTGGTTCAATTGAAGAGAATATTGTTAATTTCACTGACCAATTAAAGAATTTAGAAAGAAAAAGTTAAGCTTTTTGTTAGATTACTAAATAAAATGCATCATCATGACTATTGTATCTGAATGATGGGGACAATCCCTTGCTCAAGGGCACCTTGAATGTAGCTGGCAAGCAGGCAGAAATCTTGAGAAAGGGGCCCAAAACCTGAAATCTGGTCCCGGTACAAGTCGCACCCCACTCCGGAATGAGAATAAAGTTGTTGTTTTTTTTTTTTTTTATTCCAAATATGTAGTGATTCATTCAAATGTATTATTTCTTCTACTGTGATGTACAGTATGTTCTCATCCCAACAAATCCAGACTGCTGAGAGCATAGTAGCTCAGCTGCTTCCTTTCAGGCAGTGTTATTTTAGGTCCAATGCATCAGTTTTTACGCTAAAATCGGCAATGAGCTTGTGACAGCCGAGCCAACTCATGACACAGCACACACGTCTTAACCTGGAGCACAATAGACCCCTCTGTTACGGATCACTCACACATATGCACATAACACGCACAGCTATGTTTAAACAGGTGGACTGAAAATGGAGTGGTTAGAGGTCTGCATGTGTGTGTGTGTGCGTGTGCGTGTGCATGTGTGTTTTTGTGTGTGCGCAGTTAATAGGAGAAAAGGAATGACTATTGAGTACGTGTGTTCTTGGCAGTGTTCCCAGGAATACAAAGTGACACCAGCACAGTGCAGAGTACAGCAGAATTCCTTCTCATGAAAATAAGCATCATGGAAAAGCAGAGGACAGCCACATGAGCCAACTTGCAGGCTGTACCTTGTCATACTCAATGGAAGGAAGCAGATCAGTCAGAAAAAATAAATCGCATTAGTTTGCTTTTCAAACTTTACCTGATGTGAGAAGAAAATGCATTCATTGTTTGATCAAGAGTTTTAATTTACACCTCAGGATTGTTTTTTGTTTGCCCTCGGAGGGTGCATAGCCACCTTGGTGAAATGTTGGTGACTGGCTTGTGGGAACGCATAAGATGACATAAATTTTTTTACAACTCTAACTTACTGTAAGGACAAAGATAGTGATCAGTTAAGTAAAAGGTTCATAATGTCTCACTCTGTCCCACCCTTCACTAACAATGTTGAAATTGTTAAATTTCTGACCGACTTCTTTCAATCTGTCTCTAGAAAATGAGTTTGCGATACATTGATTTGTTTGAAACATTACAAAGGTTCTATGGAAAGTATGCTTATCAAAAGTCTCACCATTTCTAATCTGTTGTTTGATCAGTATTGTCTTTTTAAAGGTCATCAGTATGTTAAAGTTTACCTTCAAGACTGCAGTCTTGTTGGTCAAAGTAACTGAAAGTTAATTTTAAAAGATATATATATGTAACGCATTACAATTCAGAGACAGTGATATTGTAATACAAGCAAATCCTTTTAAATGACAGTATGTATAATGTTTTTTACATAATGTGTGTTCACAAATAAATGTCACATGACACACTGTTTACTCCAGTCCAAGTGTTGTATTTAGATCTTTGTTCATCAGTTATAGCTATCATGGCAGACGTTCTTTGGTCAATATAGTTTTTTTTTTTATTATTGTGTAGAGCACTTGTAATTTCAACACTGAGTTACTGTGTGAGGGGCGTGGCCTCCCTATAATCTTTGGACTTTAATTGCAGTTCCGCCATCTGGGTCATATTTCATGTGAAGTATTTTCAGGTTTCATGGTTTTTGCTGAAGGTAATTGCACTAAATTACACTGCACTGTACAGCTGTCCGCGGGATGTTGTGCTGCTCTTTGTGTGTATGTTAAATTACATAGAATCCCAGATTGAAAATTTACTTTATCAACCACTCGCCCTGCCTCTCAGTGAGATTTGTTAAACCCTGTGAGCAAATTCTCTCAGTAAGGGGGCTGTACGACTGGGTGTTCAGTGCTTTGCTAACGAGCACATCAGAAGGCCCAACAGCAGACCATGTGCATAATGTGCTTCTGCTGTTGCTTGAACCTGCATTCATCTTGGTGCCCTTGAGCTAAGACTGCCCAAGAACACAACAGTCATACTCTATAATAAATTGGGACAAACCTTCTAATTAATCAACTAATCAATCAGATGTGGGGTTGGAATTCTTTGTCACCCATCTCAATTATTTCAGCTCTATTGGACAACTCGATGCTTCCAACTTTGTGGGCACAGATTTGTTTTTGTTCCATCGTGACTCTGCCCCAGTGCACAAAGCACAGTCCATAAAGACATGGTTGAATGAGGTTGGTGTGAAATAATTTGATTGGAACCTGGCCTCAAGCCAATAAAACACCTTTGGGATGAATGAGACAGTGACCTCTGACCTCACAAATGTTCCTTTGGATAAAAAGGACAGAAAACTTGTAGAAAGTCTTCCCAGTTATAGCTGTATATCGCCATATCTGTTCTTGAGTTTTCACTTCCTGAAGGTGTTATGGACATGTGTCTCAATATTTTTTTTGTCCATATAGCGTAGCAGTAAAAGTGGTCTGGAAATGATGAACAGTGGCAAAGAAGTATTTTCTAAATTGCTACACTTCATATGGGAAGTGGTTTTGCAGCGTGAGCTAGGTTGTAGGTACTGACGAGTCAACTGTAAGAAAGAGGAAGCTGATGACGTGGGATAGTTGTTTGGCTTGGTGGTCAAACATTATGTTAACAGGCAAGGTAATATCGGTTTTTTTTTTTACTGTTCTTGTTTATTCTAGCACCTAGCAGCAAAATGAAGGGTCGTTATTGAGCATGCTCTTTTTAAAACACACACAAACACACACAGTCATCATTCACAACCATCTAATGTTTGCACTGCACCAGGAAAAAAGCATAACACAGAGAGAAACACAAACCAAAAGCAACTCCTGAATATGTAATTACATTTGTGCGTCTCTCCACAATAAGTAGCTGCATACACTCCCACACACAGGTGAATGAAAAGAAGCTGGAGGACAATTTAAGGTGGTAGGCCGATTAGGCTTTCATTGCTAACACGTACAAAGCTTGCAATCTAGTGGGAGTAAACTGGATTTTTGCAAACATGGTAAACATTCATTCCAGCAGAAAGTTCACTCACAAACCTCCTGGCACACTTCTCTGTGGATAAGGACAGGGTCAAGCACTGGTAAATATGTGTACAAAACTATGAATAACTACTCATGTGGACTACTTTTTTTAATTGTTAAACAGTGTTGTTGTGGTATCAAACTGAATGGGAAATACAAAACATGAATATCTAGCAGCCTTGACTGCTGTCTTTTACTAAGAAAACAAATACAAAAGTCAAATGTTTTATGGCCATTTTTTGTATGAGTACCAATTATTAGGGTACACACAATATAATGAAGTTGGTTTTTTTTTATTTTAGATTTTTATAATAGATTTAAAGTAAAACATTTTTCACAGTTCCAAAGTCTCTGGGATTCTTCCCTCAAAATACACAGAAAGACTTATAATACACTTAACATCCCCCATTGAAATGATTCTTTTTAGGGATGGTGTTCTTTTCTTCTTTTGCAAATGACCCACTGCTTCCGCCGCCCTCAGGGCAAAGCTAGGCGATGCAACGAGGCAAGTGGCTACTTGTTCTCAAACTGCCCATAGTCTGAAGAGAAAAGCGAGCCCCCATAAGGACAGACATTTTCACTTGTGGAGCCGACATGTCACCACCAAGCTGCCGAACTGCACTTGTCAATGGAGTCCATGTGGCACATCGCCAAACAAACCACCCGTCCTCCCCCCAAGTCGACAAGTTCGTTGAATATTCGAGATTGTGACGCTAATAATGCTGTTAGCTAATATTAATCTGTGCTAACACTGCTGCTCTACTTTGACATGACAGTAGACACAGTGTTATTTTAATTAACTATCATTTGGACAACTGGTTAGCACATCATTTGGACAACTGGTTAGCACATCTGCCTCACAATTCTGAGGACCCAGGTTTGAATCTGGCCTCACCTGTGAGGAGTTTGCATGTTCTCCCCATGCCTGCGTGGGTTTTCTCCGGGTATTCCGATTTCCTCACACATCCAAAAAACATGCATGGTAGGTTAATTGAAGACTCCATAGGTGCGAATGTGAGTGTGAATGGTTGCTTGTCTACGTGTGCCCTGCGATTGGCTGGTAACCAGTTCACGGTGTACACTGCCTATCGCCTAGAGTCAGCTCATAGGTGCCAGCACACCCGCAACCCTAGTGAGGATAAGCAGTACAGAAAATGGATGGATGCATGCGAGATCAAAATTCAGCAAAATTCAAAATGCCTCGCTCAGACACGTTTAGATTTACATGGTTCATTAAAGGTGCCATATTTTACCAAACCAACTTTTTCTAGTATTTGCGATGTAACATTGTCTCTATTGTGCCTCAGTAAACACATGAAATATTAATCAAAATTGTCCGCGCATTCCTTAGTTCCAGACGATTCTCTACTGAGAGGCCTGAAATCAGGTCATCTCCGCCTTCCTCTTCGCTCCCGAGCCAGCGCTGTCAACATAACAAGCATGTGTGCTCTCACAAGTGGGTCTTCTACACGAGGCAAGCAATCAGAGGAAAGGGGGCGGTTTTTGCCAAATATGGACAAATATGATACAAAACTGGGTCAAACAGAAGTAGCTGTCAAAGGGGCCTTTTCTGGACACTTGACAAAACCAACGAGTTTTTTTTTTAATGAAATTGACACTTCTATACTAAGTCCACGTTAGAGAGGCACTCTATTGAGGTCTAAATAGCCAAAATACAGGACCTTTAATAGCGCATTCCAATTCATCTAATGTTGCTGGACACTCACAGCCTTCTTTTGCATCATTAACGAAGAGACTACCATGGAAATGATTAAATTCCTTTATTCAGTGAGCACTTCCTATTACTTTCGCAACTTCCCACGTATCGAACACGTATTTTGTCGAAAAAAATATTTACAATACTCTTTTATGAAGAAAAGAAAAACATTGTGGTACCTAAACTGATTTGAACAAGTCAAATGCTCCTAATATGCCTACCTTATTTACTCTGCTCCTAGTTCTCCCCTGGAGTCAATGTTCTGTTTAATTGCAAAACAAAAGTCTGTTTTGATGGTGATTACAGGCAGTAAGTAATACTGGAGAATTGGACAAACATTTTGTTGTAGTTATATTTTTTAATAGTTCCTGAGCTGATTTTATGCCTGGTGGTTCCATAACCTGGTCATTCATTAAGTCGACAGAAACCTACAATGCTCTTTGAATGTTATTGAAACAAAGACAGTCTGTTTGTTTTGTTTGGTTTCAGGAGAATCTCCAGGAAAGATTGCTCCACAAGCTCATGTTATGTGGCTCACTTCCAAGGACAAATCGTGTGTAAGTTCTTTGAAAAACTTCCAACTCTGACTCCCTTGTCACAGCAGGCACTTTTTTAATGTGTTTTGCATTCATATGAACAGACATGAGTACACTAACGCAACCCATGGCAGCGGATTTAAATCAACGTTTCCACACAATCAACCGATTATGCGTATAGAAATGGGGCAACAGCTCCCCCTGTCATTCGTTTAAGACAAAAACCAAATTCACTCTTGGCCTGTTCTGATGCAAATCATGTCTCATTATGATTGTTTTCATCCAAGTAAATGTGTAAGACTTCATTTTGTAATTCAATTGCCAATCGCACGAATTATCTCGACACTGTTTTTTCATGTAACTTTTTATTTTTCCAATGATCAGTTTTCTTTATGAGACTGAAAGTCAAATTAAACCAACTGAATGTCTGTGTCATGATTTATATCAATATAATATATATATATATATATATATATATATAATTATTTGTTCTACGTCATGTTCCAGCAGAGGGCACTACAATACACTGCATATGGAGAGTGTATATCATTATTATTATCCATCCAGCCATTTTCTACACCGCTATTATTATTATCCATCCATCCATCCATTTTCCGAGCCGCTTCTCCTCACTAGGGTCGCAGGCGTGCTGGAGCCTATCCATTATTATTATTATTTTCTTTTCTTTTTTTTTTTTTTAGTGTGAGTGTGATTCTTATGAGTCTCCATATGTGCCCTGCGTTTGACTGGAGACCAATCCAGGGTCTAGTCAGCCTTTCATTCGAAATCAGCTAGGAAAGTTCTTCCTGCCCGTGACCCTTAACAGGATAACCCTTACAGAAAATGGATGGATGGATAGGATGTGAAAGCCCAAACACTACAACTAAACTACCTTTATTTGGTGAAATGTGACAGGTAGAGCGCCACGGTGAGAGACTGGGCAGCAGATCTGTCTCACAGTTCTGAGGACCGGGGTTCAAATCCCGGCCCTGCTTGTGTGGAGTTTGCATGTTCTCCCCATGCCTGCATGGGTTTTCACCGGGTAATCCGGTTTCTTCCCACACCCCCAAAACATGCATTGTAGGTTAATTGAGGACTCGAAATTGCCCATAGGTGTGAATGTGAGTGTGAATGGTTGTTTGTTTATATGTGCCCTGTGATTGGCTGGCAACATGTTCAGGGTGCACCCCACCTCTCGCCCAAAGATGGCTGGGATAGGCTCCAGCCTGCCCGCGACCCTAGTGAGGATAAGCGGTGCAGAAAATGGATGGATGTGACAGGTAGGTAAAACAAAAGCACATTGTTTGGGGCTAATTTGAAAAGCAAAGCATGAAGAACAGCCCTAAAGGCCATGCAGATAAAACTACAGAAAAACTATCTTTTACAGTACATTTGGCATTATTGTGCGTTTCACATGCATCTGTTGTGAGAGCCTGGAGGTTTGATGCTCATAACAACAAAGCAGACTGCTTCTTTACCTCTATCCACCAAACAAATGAGTGATTTAACACACAGACACACACACCTTCCAATCCAAAATGCTGCTTCCTTTTTCCATGCTCGTCTCCCTGTGGACATTTGTTATTGTTATCTTAGTTTGAAATTTCTTGTAACTTTTCCATTGCTCTCCTCCTCTGTCAACTTCTCGATCCGCAGGAGTGAATTCCAGTGAACAGCAGAGGAGGAGAAGGAGGGAATGATGTCAGAGGTTAAAGGATAGGTTGTGAACTTTGCCCTGTGAGTAAAACCCTGCCGTGCGGCATTTGTGGGTGTGCACGTAGGGTTTTGTGCGTGCCTGAACAAAAACAAGAGGGAGTCATATGCGTTGTGTTAATATACGTATTTGCCATGCTTCTAATGGGCGCACTGTGCATTTTTTAAAACTCTGAAAAGTTGTTAACACTCGGGGTAAGTTTTCGTGAGAAGGACAAGTAAAAAAAAAAAAAAAAAAAAAGATTTTAAAGCATTTAATGTACTGTACAGACAATAACAATGTCAAAATGGATCTCCAATCCAATGATGTAAAATGCATGGCAGGCCAATTGTTGGCAGATGCGCAAAAATATGGACCTAAGAGCTTTTCCTCCTATGTCTTAACTGAAAGAGTATTTTCAGTATTTTGGCATCAAATTAATGCATCTAAAATTAATTGTACAGTAAAGAATGTGTCTTTCTTGAAATACATTAGCAGTACAGTAGATATATTCTGCTTTAGAAGCCGTGTAAGCACAAGTAATACAGCACTGTTATGGTGTGCCATTAAGTAACATTACTTGCACATGCCCAGATTGAACACTTAAAATGTTTTCGACCATTTTCAGCGTCTAGATGGAGACGATTACGGTGCCATCTAAAAACGAAAGGCGATTTACACAAGAACATATTTGTACACTAATGCCATCTGCACATGAAACTTTTTTTAAAGTGCAAAGAAACAAAAACTCAGATTTTAATGACATCTCATTTAACCGTACCAAAAAAGCGAGACTTCATTTAAACATTAGAGCAATATAGGCAATATACTAGACTACCATACCGCTTTAGGTGCTGGGAATATTACAAATACTATAATTTAAAGGACAACGTATGCTAACTTCAATAGTTTGCATTTACGGGTATCAAAAAGTTTTCTCATGTTGATGATACACTTTTTAATGTGTTTTCAGTTCAAAATGGCTTCATATAAATACCCCCCTCAAACCTTCAAGGCTCTTTGAAAGCAGGAACACTCACACATTGGAGGTTCATTCTTGAAAGGAAGGGGGTTGGGGAAAGGGAAAGGGAAAGGAAAAGGAAAAAAGGAGCAGATGTTCTGCTGACCCCCCCACACACACACACAACGCATGCCCCCCAGATCTTCCCACCCCCTCCTTGTTATGTCATTGGTAATAGTAGCCTCTTATCTCAAGGAATCCTTTGTGGGCCTGTAGAGGAATGACTTTCCTTAAACACAATAGAATTGTTGGGCTGTGTGTGCAACTTAAGAAAGGGAAACATATCTGACTCAGTTATACATCAATTGGCAATGTTTTGTCATTTTTAATTTGTGTTCTCTCAATCCCCAAAGGAGCTCTTTCCTCCAGGGAATGTTGCAGTGGTTATTGGAAAAAAATAGGAATATTCCCTTCATCATTTTTGTAAACATGGTGTAAAAATGAGGCACCCTGCTGCCACAGTCTCGTCTACATCACAGTCGCGATGTCTCCTCTGATCCCTTCTCATCCCAAGCAGATGTTGAATCGGCAAGTGCCTCTCAAACGACCTGGTTAATCATTTCACCCTGGGAAAACAAGCCAGACAAAGCAGACAAATGTGTCCACTGACACATTTCTGTGCATTTACCTGATTCATCCAATATCTACTGCAAAATTCTTAATGATGCTTCCCGTGAATTGTAATCCTCTCGTTCATGATTTCTCTACTAAACTCTCCATTCCACAACTCTCTCCCCACAACCCATTCCTCCAAACAAGCCCACTTTCCTCCCATTCACCCGTCTGTGTTAAGTCCACTCTAGGAGTGTGTATAGGGGTAGCATGGTGGATGGTGGGCCATTAGTTTGTTATTTGGTTCTGCAGCTCATTGAGCTCATTGTGAACCAAAGGTACTCTCGCCCAGCTGGACTCAACAAGTAGCAAAAACTCCCTTTCAGGATTTCTCCTGCTTTGTCCCCCTCCCCGTCTTCTTTCAGATCCCTCCGATACACAGTAATCCCCAAATAACCCAAAGAGATTTGTTTATAGAATTAAACTCAACTCGCCAACCCAATAGCTTGTTTGCAGATAGCGTTTGTTTACCTTACCACAACAGCAGAGGGGCCTGCTTGCCTCAAGGTACTCCATGTTGTTGACTTCTTGTTAATTGCTTGTTAACAGTGCTGGTCTTAATCTGAGGCTAAATGCAGAGAAAATGTCTTTAGACTCTGTATTAATTACAGCAGTGTGTTGTTGCCTAACATAATTAGGCGTTGTTCACACTTGGCACACATGCCACTATGGTCGGACCTCTGAAGGTGTGAGCACATCCAAATGACGCATGCTCACTAGAATCTAATCTCTCAAGCCAAATTTGGAGGGTATGCTGCACATTTTTACACATACAGAATCCAGACAGTATATGAAATAGAGCTGCAATCACAAAGTCTAAGTGTTCACTGCAAACTATAACAACTATAATAACAGTGTGGTCTCATTGATTTCTCCATGTATGGATGAAAACACAATCATATCGTTGCTTCATCTTGGACATTATTGATCCTTTAACATTTTGAGAGAATCATTACATTCTTCCAGTGTAATATAATGTTTTAAACAAGAGTCCATATCTACTCGCATAACAACTTTGAAAGAGTAACTGGAGAACAAGCTTAATTTTCAGACCCAATTTACACCTGGTTTCCTGGCTGGTCAGACTGCCTAGGTTGAACATTATACAATTCAATAATCACAATTGTGTGTGTGTGTGCGTGTAGTACGCTATTAATCTTTCGGTCTCTCGCTCTCTCTCTCTCTCTCTCCCTCACACACACACGCATACACACACACACCTACACGCACACACTTAATGGAGACCATTCTACTTGACCAAAATAAACTCTTTGTCTTCACTGAACTTTTTGAAGCTTCGATCCTGTTTCAGTGTGCTTAGACTTTCTGGGATTGGGGATATACTAAACAAAACGAGTAAATAACGTGCAAAATTTGAAATGCTTAACATGAAGATGCGGTCCATGAATGGAACACATTGTTTTGTCATTGATGGTCTGGTTTTGGTTTAAATGAGGAATTGGGATCTTTCAGGTCAAAGTAAAACCTGTGTTTGGGATATTGTTTTGCTTTTGTTTATTTTTGTTTTGACATCCATGACGCATGCTGGTGAGTATGTGACAAGAGTCTTGCAGGCCAAGTCAACTCAGATATTGTCATGGGGACTCAGGGCTCTTCTCTGCAGTGGAATTTCTCACACATCTACATTTACCTTTGAAATCACAGACCTCGCTCCTCCCTGTCTGTGTCATAGGGATAGACTGTCTCCAAGCCGTCCCATCAATCCATATGTTTCTGTCTCTCTGTTATCTTTGGGCTTTGCGCTTTGGGCTCTTTGCATTTTCAAGCAGTTTAAATGCACATCTGTTTCCATGCATCCTCTCTCGAAACATCTCATTACTGCTCACTTGAAGAAAAGTCATTATATGAATGAATGTATTCAAGTTTCAAACATAAAATTAAACATATGTTGCTTTGCAAATTTATCAGAGCATCTGTAATTAAGAGATCACCCAGCATTGTGAAGTGGTATAATGTGGAAAGTTAATTTGAAAATCAATGGATAACAATATTAATGATATTTTAGCATTAAAATATTATCTTGGATAAAATACAGTACAAATACAATTCATACAGTACTGTTTCATTGCTGAAACATTTTTTTTAAAAAAGGTAATTACCAATGCTAGTGTTTTAAAGCTTTGCAATAGCCTGAGCTGTGATGTAAAAATCTGTATCTCATTGCTGTCTGTAATCAATTGTCAGATTGTCAGAAAATTCTAACCAGCTGTCAATAAAATGAGTGACCATGAGCTCCAAATTGCATATTGGACAGCTAAACCTACATGTGGTGTGGTTTCTGGCTGGTGAGACATTAATATTTGTCAGATTCACAAATTTGTGAGCCAAGCAGACTGGCGTATTTGCCATTAAATTGGCATTTAAAATCTATATACACGCACAGTATTTATCGGCATTCTTTTTACATACATACATACATACAGTAATAATGTGGCCCTGAAGAACATTATTTCCAGCGGTTTAGAGAGAGCTTATTAACCATTGCAATTTCTTTCTTATTTAAAATGCTACTCATGAAATTACTAAGTGTTGTGCAACAAAAGGCCTAATTAAGTCAGGCCTATACTTAAATATTACATCCATATTTTATTATAGTGTTCAAATATTTTAAATGCACATCTTTCAACATGTAAGAAAATATTAAAGTCTTAATTTTAATTTTGCATTATTGGTTTTATAGTCTGATCTCATTTCAGGTCAAATATAAAACATTTTATTGTCTTACCTTTATCACTGCTACTTTACTTCATGTAGAAGTCCTCATTTTCTTCCTTGAGGTTCAAAAGTCTCTCCGTCTAAATAGAGAATATTCCCAGCTCAGAAAGTCTTTATTGATCAGTCCTACCGGATCCAAATAAAAGTTTTGAGTCTTTTTAACGGAAGAATGGTCCTACTACATACTGTACACTGTTATAGCTGGCACAGTGAGCGAACGCTGGAGTAACTTTTTACCTTTGGTAAAGCCTATCTTAAATCCTTTTCGCCCAAAAAGATGAGAAGCTGTCCGGGAGTCTTGCATTTATTCCCCACCCTTTGTGAGCTACACAGTCCGATGAGATCAGCCTTTAGTCTTACAAAGGCAAAGGACATAGACTAGCTAGCTGTCTACATAGAAGTAGAACACCACTCGTACTCTCATACGCCCCCTTCAGTGTGGCTACCACAGCCGACGAGGCTGCCTACCAGTCTGGAGGCAGAATCCTGTCTGCCTCCCCTTGTGCTTAATCTGTGGTTTTATGCAATCAGCAAAACTAAATATGTAACATACAAGTATTAAAAACATCAGCCTGACTGTGGAAAATCAAAATGCATATTACGTCTGAAAACATTATACTGGACGTGCTCCCATGGCTAAACTAGATAATGACAGGTGCCACGGTGGACAACTGGTTAGCGTATCTACCTCACAATTCTGAGGTTGTGGGTTCAAATCTGGGCTGTGGCCTTCTGTGTGGAGTTTGCATGCTAATTCTCCCCGTGCCTGTGTGTTATTTCACCAGGTATGCCTTTCCTCCCACACCACAAAAATATGCATGGTACCTGCGATTGTCTGGTGATCAGTTCAGCATGTACCCAGATTTGCACCCAAAGTCAGCTGGGATAGGCTCCAGCACACCTGCAACTCTAGTGAGGGTAAGCGGTACAGAGAATGGATGGATAGCTAATGATCAAACCAAAAAAAACATTTATATGCTTGTTTATTTTTTTAAGATTAGACGGAGAATGTTTGAACGTCATAAAATTGTGTTTTTCGTTCTTGTGGTCGACGTCAAACAATTATACATAAGGTCATGAATAGGGAATATTTTGTTTATTTGAATCTGTTGCTGCAGCACGGTGGATGAGAGGTTAGAGCGTCAGCCTCACAGTTATGAGGTCCGGGGTTCAATCCCCGGCCCCGCCTGTGTGGAGTTTGCATGTTCTCCCCGTGCCTGCGTGGGTTTTCTCCGGGCACTCCGGTTTCCTCCCAAATCCCAAAAACATGCATGAATTGGAGACTAAAATTGCCCGTAGGTGTGAATGTGAGTGCGAATGGTTGTTTGTTTGTGTTTGCCCTGAGATTGGCTCGCAACCAGTTCAGGGTGTACCCCGCCTCCTGCCCGATGATAGCTGGGATAGGCTCCAGCACGCCCGCGACCCTACTGAGGAGAAGCGGCTCAGAAAATGGATGGATGGATGGATGAACCTGTTGCCGTCGTCATTCATGCTCCTTGGTTCACTTTCCTCAAAGTTGGTGTGGCCCTATTTGTTTTTCTAGGAAGCTAATATCTAACTCAGTTAAGATCTAAATAATGTTTCCTTTAACTCCCTCTCTCTGTATGTCATTTTTAAGTTGTGTCATCTGTGGATGTTGAAAAAGTGGCAAGCCTATTTTCACCAAGTCACTAGTAGAAAGTAGACATCTGTTTGCAATTGTTGGTAGTAAAATAAAATACAGATAACCTGTACAATCTACCTGAAAACAGACAACTGAAAAACCGACTTAAGTACGGTAGTTACTTCCCACCATTGCCTGCATGTAGTTAATCAAAACAAACTTCTTTTTTTTTTTCCCCGACCCAAGCGTGTTTACTAGAGAGAGTGATGCATGCTGGGTGTTTCGCTTCCCCGTTTGACGTGTGCCGTTAGTTTCAGCGCTCCACTCTCATATACAGCCAGGAAGGAAGGTGCCAGTCTATTCAAATAAGTTCACTTGAAGTTGTAGAGCAAGCAACTTTTGGGGCTTGGCTGAGTGGCGGATGAGCGGCGTGGGAGTGGCCTGCAGCGGCCGTGTCCGGTTTTAAACCCACACGTGGTCGGCGTCTTGAGCTCACTTACCAGAAACTTCTGTCCCGAGCGACTCATGCCACATATCGGGCCGCGTCTATCGCTGCGGGAGCGGACAGGAGCACACTGAGAGCTCAGCAAGCGCCATGCTGTCTTACCACCTCGACGAGATGATGTGCAAGGTAAAACGAAAACAAAACAACTCCCGACGGGGCGGGGGGGAAACTTGTGCACAAGATGGCCATATTGGCCAAGGCACCGTGTTAGCGCGCAACAACTTTGCTAACGTTGTACGTCTGTCGGCGTGTTCGGGGTGAAACTTTTCCTTGTCAATTTGTAGCCTTCTGTGGCGAGAGTTTGACTATTGCATGGCGTCAAAGTTAGCCTGTGCATGAAGCTAACGGGTCCTGGTTGGTTGCTTCATAACGCTTGTCGTATGCTGAATTCAAATGAACGTTACTTTGGACCGGTGTGCAACATCTTAAACGTATTTAAATTAACGTCCGTGTCAAAACTATTCATTTGAGAACGTGCAGTCAAATTTAAGATGCTAAAGAGTTGATCACGTGGGTAAAGGGAATTTTATAGCAGTGATTTCCCATCCAGCGTGCCCTGAGAGTTCATCAGTTATCCAATTTTTTTAAAATATTGGAATAAAAGGGATTTATTTCCCTCAAATAACGTGTAATTGTTAAGTTATCTTTGCGAGTGATGCATAGTGACAGGGAGAACTTCTGCTAGATGATTAAAAGGTAACTAATTGACCTGTGTATCCACTTTTTTTGTGACTTGTTGGGTGGCGTCACATGAGATTTTCTTCTAATGTAAAATGCGCCTTGTCTTTGCTCAGTAAAAGTTGGGAAACACTGCCAAAGGAGTTTTCTAATGTGATGGGTGACAATTAGTTGTTTACTATTGATTCTCTTGCATGTATTCACACACAAAAATCCACATCCCTACCACTTTTGACTGAGATGATAAATAATTTGTCAATTTATTTAATCTCTGTGCTTTAAAACAAAAATGTGATGTTGGTGTTTGTATGAGAAGTTTGCTAGTCAGCTGATTATGTACAAATCCCTTCAGGGGGAAGAAAATGAGCACAAAGTACACTTTCAATGAAGTAAACATCAACTGGTATATGGTAGCTGGTTTTGTTTTCTAGAGTGACACTGGGCTAATTTAGCTTCTTTTCCCTTTTTGCAGCAATTACTGAGTCCTGACCTAAGGGAGCAGCATAGTCCACTGTCATCCCTCAGTTTAGCAATGAAGACACCAGGCCACATTGGACGTAGCTGCAACACATCCTTGTCTCTCGACACCAGGCCTCCAGACAATATCTATCTGTCCTCAACTATTTGGGGCCAGTGGCCAGAAAGCCACCAGGCTTCCCTTCCTCCCAATTCCAGCCAGTGGCGTAAGCAACGCTTCCAGTCTCAGCGGTCAGTCAGCATGGTGGAGACCTGCAGTGCCGCAGCAGCAAGTCTAGGCTGGCCTGATTCAGACATGAAGGACTGCCAAGAAGGCATCCACCCCACCATGCTGAACCCCAGCGTGTCCGTGGCCACTTCTGCCGCTTCCTCCACCTCAACCCGCTACAAGACAGAGCTGTGTCGTTCCTTCACAGAGAATGGTATGTGCAAGTATGGTGGGAAGTGCCAGTTTGCCCATGGGCCTGAGGAGCTGCGGGATCTCAGCAGGCATCCAAAGTACAAAACTGAACCGTGCCGCACCTTCCACACCATCGGCTTTTGTCCCTACGGGACCCGCTGCCACTTTGTCCACAACAACGAGGAGGAAAGAAATCACTTGCCATGCTCCACTTCCTCCTCTCTAAGCTTTGCACCATTGTCTCTTCCCTCCACACGCTCCCACAAAGTTCCTCTCATCAGACAGAGCGTCAGCTTTGCGGGATTTCCCTCCGCTCCCCAGCAAACCCTTCCTCCTCATCCTCCCTCTGCCTCTTTCTCACGAGCGGCATCTGCCTCTCCTCCATGTGCTGATATCACCAATCTCCTCTCTAACGTCTTCTTGGATATGGACTCTACTCCCTTTGAGGCCTCCCCTGCCCCCCAGTACCAACCCCCCGCTGCTGCAGATCCACGCTCTACCTTCCTGCCCTCCCCAGACTCTGGCTGTTCCCCTTCTGGTCTGTCTCCGTCTGCGTCTCCATCCCTGAGGCAGAGCCCTGGCGCCTCTGCGTTCTTTTCACAGTCGCTCGGCACTAGATCCCTGTCCTATGCCTCTCTTTCGGATCAGGACCAGGATGGGAGCAGCTCTGCGAGCTCGCTTAGTGGATTGGAGTCCTGCGGCGGCATCAATGACGGAAAACGCCTCGCCGTTTTCAGTCAGCTCTCAGTTCCTGAAGACACTGCTGGGATCTGCCTTTAGGCTCGACCACAATACACACACATTTTAACACGGGGGCCCACACATACCCAAATTCTCCCCTGACTTCCATATAAATGTTTTATTAAGTGCCATTTTCCAGAAAGGTCTTCCTAAGGACTACAAAAACATTGCAAAAAGATAGATGATGCTGAAGTGCTAGGAGTCTCACTGAGATTAATGTGCATGTGTCGAAGCCAAAGACCTTACATTTTGTTGTTAAATGGTTGAGTATGGCGGAATCGGGACCACCATGTGGCCTAATGTTTAAGAAGCACTGTACTGTATTGTTTTATAAGCTGCTCTTTCCGCCTAATTGTGCAGTCTGAGGTCATGGTGCGGTCACTGGCCTCAGATCAGAGGCCTTAAAGCTTGTTGTTGTGTTTTTAAACAACTTGAAAGTACCTGTAGTGTTGCAGGTCATGTTGAACGCTTTGCTAGTTTGTCCTAGAAAGGTGTTATGAGGGAGTCTTTTTTTGGGGTGGGGGTCCTTAAGTCAAAAGTGTTGCTCCTCTGTGTAGTTTATTAATGATAAAAAAAAGTGTAAATTTCAATTACATTAAAAATTAATTCCTAAATCATATGATACCTCAATGTTGGATTACGTATTCTGTTTGTTGACAGTGGTAAACAACAGGAATAGAGCATTGAGTTAACCAGGCGGAAAGGCACAACTTTCTTTTAACTAGATGCCTTCAAGTTAGATAGTTTCCGTTAGGACAAAAAAGCGGGAGATGCAATACTTTTGGCTTGAAATATTGATCAGGAACATTCCCAGATTTTTTTTTTTTTTTTTTTTTTTTTTTTGGGTCTGGCGCACTGTTGTTTGATGAGCACATCCATCATCTTGTTTTCTCTCATCCAGTGTTAATTCTTGCTATTCTGGCTTCATGTGTTGTAAAGAGTGTGTAGCGTTGTTTGCTCGACTTGAGCTACATCTGGCGCGCTGTGGCCGTATTAAACTTAAGCTAAACCTTTTAGAAATGTTACCAGCTTCTTTGTGTGTTAAATGTAGTTAGATGACCACATCTTGTTGCGCTATTTAAAAGGGCCTTTTCATCAACATGTTTTGAGGCCTGTTTAGGGTTGTAGGTGATATTCTTTAGTAAATTAAGTAGTTTAATTTATTTTAACCTATTTATAGAGGACTTTGAGTTGTTAATGCTTGTATCAAGTTTAATATATTTTTCATTTTTTGTTCTTGAAATAAAGTTGTTTTACAAAAAAAAACCTCCCACTGACCTCATTTTAAAGTAAACAACAACAAAAAATAGTCAGCTACAATTCGCTGGCAACCTTTCCCCAGGGTCAGTCAATCAAATTTGACAATTTATGATGGATCTATCAGTAATTATGACAGATGGTCAGTGTTCATTGACACTGTCAGAGATGTATTAAGACCACAGTATTGGCCAAAACTGTCATCTTTCTTCGTTTTCAATGAGAATAACTTTCCCACTCAGATTGAGTGGTATTCAAAAGAAAGCTAAAATTACAAATAAGATGACCTTCATAGTAGAATATAATTGTTTTGTTTCTGTACATATACGGTGTCAAACTCAAAGCCCGGGGTGGCCCACGTAAGCAAATCATGTGCGTCAACTTCCGTGATTCTTGCTAAAATCTGAACCAAATTTCAAATTGTCCTATGTAATGAATAATTTTGATATTGCATTTTTACAAATTTTTACAGTAACTTGAATTATAGCTAAAGAACCTATTAGCCTTGATTTCTGAAGTCAAAGCTAGTCCATCAATTTGTTATATGTAATAATATGACGAGGTGCTTCAACATTTCTATGGATTCATAGTCATAACCCTGTAAGGGAAACTGTAACTACAAAGTGTCCTGTGACAAAAATGAGTTTGACACCCCTGGTACAGTATCATTCACAACTACAAGATGCCAAGTGGGATACGATATGGTCTGAGTGCATTTTGAGTGATTCTATCACTTGAGTCTAGGTGACATCTCTGTTCACATGCAGAAAGTTTTGCAAAAATGAATAGAAGAAATGAGCACTCCCCAAGGCCTGCTGGAGCCTGTGTGACAGCAGCATGCTGCCATGGAGATCTCATGCGGAGATAAGAAGTCTTTTGTTTGAGAGTTTAATCTTACCAAGCTTGGTCTCCCACCCATTTCCTTTCTCTCTTCACTCGCCACCAAGACAGTCCAACCCCCACCCCTTTGGTCTTCCCTTTCTTTATTCCACTCCTTCAGTAATGTCCCTCTCGCATTTGTAGCCTTACTAGTTTATAGGGCTATTGGGAGCTATTGGCTTCATTAGCACTACAGTGCTCCTTGAATTATTATCTATTATTGCACTGTATCCCGATGGGCGATTCTCTTTCCACTAGGTTGTATTTTTATGCCTTGCATTCCAAAGAGCATGCACAAAGGTCCACTCCACACACATGCACAACTGGGCTGTGTGCAGGCAAGGGAGAAGTGAGAAATGTGGGGGTTAGGGGGTACTTGGTGACTTGTTCAATGCGCCCTTCGTTGATCAGTTCAACACAGACTGTAAAATAAGCATGGAATATAAAAGTTACATTTTTAAGAAGATCTTATGGTTGTTAACTATGACTATGGAGTAAAAATGTTCTAAAAAAAAAAGAATAAATTCAGATAGACCAATAGCAGAAGATTGATAGCATGCCACTATAAATGACTTTCATCCACACTCATTCAAGCGTTATTATCTTGTCACTTTTAACACGAGGGGCTGTCTGGGAGTTATTAGTGGCTGTAAAGGGGTTAAAGGCATGCATTTGTGTGTGTGCTGTATTGTATCTGATAGACATTCTCCCACACTCCTGCCCTGTGGGGCATAGGAAAGGCAGGCAGATGGCCGCATTCATGTCCACCACGGGTCAACATATGGCCCATAGAGACAAAGTTTGTGCTTGTGTGTGAGAGAGCAAGAGATTCATTCTCAGTATGCATGAGTGAAGGAGGAGAACGACAAGGCTAAGGCAGAAAGAAGTAATCTCAGGAGTAATGATAAAAAAAAGAGAGTAAGAAGCTACGGCCTAATATAAAAAGATAAAAGTGAGTGGCATCCATATGTACACATATCATTCATGGAAAAGACAGACATAAAACAATACCAGGCTCCTGGGACTTTAAATCTTCCCTTTATTCAATTTACTAAGACATTTGATCAACCAAGACATGTTGGACTAAGTATGTAGAATCATCTTGCACAAAAGATGATAAACATATTAGCACATTTACTGAATTTGAGCAATTAAGGGAAACATTTCAATAAGAACTCATTTTTTATGCTTTCACTGTTTATTTGCAACTAGATTCTTATATTAAGGCCACTCAAAAACTTGTATTGTGCAAGGTCAGGACACTGGTCGAGCCCTGATTTTTTACAATTTTTTTCTTCCAACCAAAATAATGGAAATATAAATCTGTATCAGGGTCTGACGTGTCATACAAGCATTAAAAAAAAGTATTTCGCTACAATGGAGCTACATTAACACTACAAAGTAAAAAAAAAAGCTCACCCTTAGTGAAAGTGGGAGGGTTGCTGTGAGTGAGTTGATTTGATGAATCACGTTTTACAATTCTTAACCATCAGTAAGTGTGTGTAAAGAAAAACAGGTTAACTGGAGTATATTAAAACAAAGATTCACCATCAATTTGACACTGACAAACAGGCTACGTGCGCCTGAGATATGAGTCTCTTCACATTAAAAATGAAACATCTGTTCATTTTATGCTTTGCAAATCTTATGGTTGCGTGAGTCATATTCTACTGAGCAGCCAGGACAACTAGAGATGCATATACTGTACTACTTTCCTATACAGTATTGCAATAAGTTTTATAGTTCAATAGTCACGTCACATTTTTTCTGTTTGCCATCACTGTTACTCGTCACAATAAGAAAAAAAAAAGAAAAAGACTGAAAGCGGGAAACACATGAATGGAACGAATCTTTTCGATGATGTTCACTGAACTAAAGTCTTGCAACCTTTCCTGAGGTCTGGACTCGGGAGCGATGTCAAGCACAATGACAAGTTGGCTGCTGATTTTCTTTGACTTGAGAAGCATATTTTTCTTCAAATTGTGGTAGGATTCCAAAGTGTATAACTTCCAGGGCAATTGACTCAATAGAGGTACTGACCATGTTAGCCAATAAAGCTAAAAAAAAATGGGGAGCAGATACATTCTACTTTTCCTGTTTTCAGCCTCCCCTCTTAATTCACACCATCCTTGGTCTCTTCTTGTCATGCTTACTCCCTACCCCCAACCCCTCCCATCTCTCATAAACTACTCCTTTTTTACATTTCATTTCCATCAAGCCTCCTGGAGAGGCTTCTAATTCTCTCCATCCCAGTTTCCCTTCACTCCCTTCCTCCACCCGATTTCTGCAACTCCAGCCCCTGCCTCCTCCTCGCTGGCTCACTCTCTAATCCTGCCTGCAGACTTGTTTTATTTTCAGAGGATTTGTGTTTTCAACTTTTCAGTGGGTCGCAGCACATGCATATTCTGATGTGTTTCAATCAAATACAGTTTACTTCATGTGTGGATTGCTGTTGCATTGTTCATATGACAAAGAGTGACTTAACTTTATGATTATTCAGCTCACTGGATAATCTTGTTTCAAAGGCTTTAACCCTGTTTTTGCACAATTACAAGCAGAATGAAAACAGGTAATTAGCAACCAAAGTGAGAATTCAACACTTCCACCGATGTCATATATGACGTTTAATATTACAAATAATTAAACAGTTGGAGATACTATTCATTTTTCTCTGAAATCTAACTACAACAATTGCCTTTTTAATAAAGTGGGGGATTTCAGTTGTCTGGATTGACTACACTATTACAGAATTTAAGATTTAGGATATGCAGTCCATTCACAGGAGCAGAAATAGTAATACAACATTTATGGTACGAAGGAAAAATGAAGTAATGGTTGTATACATTGTAACATAATGTTAAAGGATTTGGATTTGTAAAAGGCTCATGGAAGCAAGAAGTTGCTTTCAGTGTACAAGTAATATAAACAGTCTGTTGTATGAGTTTTTGAAAGTGCTGAAAGGACAGGCTAAGAGTACATAAACATTATGGCTTTTGTGCCTGGATACAATTGAAATTACAATTAAACTATGAATGATTATAGTCACGAACTATTTTGCCATTATCCAAATGTTTGAGAACAGACCAAATGATTGAGGAGTAAAAATCAAGGTAGAGATTTGTGAGAGAAAAGCAGATCCGAGCTGGATCTAGATTCTAGACGGCCATTGCAGTGTAAGCGCTTACAACAGAACAACAGCGCTGTGTGTCCCTCTAGTGGCTCAAGCTACAGCATCCACAAGAGGTGTGGACAAGACTCAAAATTTTGACTTACTAAAATGTTTGTCTTTTATTTTAAAAAATACAAGAGATTCAGTCAATATTACAAATTGCATCCAGTGTTTGTAGTCATTTTATCTAGATCATTTACTGTTCTCAAATGAGCACATATATATGAAATGTTTAACCATTATCTCTTTTGGCTATGTGAGATTAAAATATAGTGGGCAAACATACGACGAGGACACTTGATGTTGATCTCTTCTTACATTTGTCACACATCTACAAGTTTATTAGACCACCTGTTAGAAATGAGGATGATACCATCCAGCATTACAATGTGGACTCTTTCCATTTCAATGAGTTGTAGACATTTCACCATTTTACTTTTTATACACAAGTTAGAGCCACTCACTGTCTTACAAGCCAAAAATTAATCAAGTGTAACATTCAACCATGAAAACGTTTTTTTTTTCTGCTCAAGAATGCAATCAACAAATAACATGACTTACTGTTTTCATATTTCTTGTAAAATGGTACATTTGCAAATTAATGGATAACAATTATAAAGAGAAATATTTCTGTTAAAGAGAAAAAAACAAGCCTTTTTTTTAAATGACTACTGCTGTTACATTAGGGCAGCAGTGGAATTAAACCTACAATGTGGGATGTTCGAATGAATTTGTTAAGCTCTATCTATATTTCTGTAAAACAGTTACATGTGAACACAGTTTGCGAGGGCATCGAGATCAAGGACTGAATTTACTGAATGCAAAAAGACAACACACTATCAAGCAGAATGGCCAATTGGGGCTTGGTTTCACTTACGTCCATACAATAGATGAAAAAAGCATTTTGCTTACTTGCTCAGAACTCAGCAAGAAGAGACGCTGCATCTGTATCCAATTTCAACAAGTACAGTATAGGTAGCAAGCCCCACAACTATGAGCATGACTATGTCTGATTCTTTCTGTTGTTGCAGTAATGAAAGGAAGAGAATGGAAGGTAATTTACTTTTTGGTAACATCAGAACCTGACATTAAGGACAAGGGTGTTTGAACTAAGCAGCAAGGTGGGACCTTGTCATAATTTCTGGATCACCACTTGAAACTTACCTGCAAAGAGAACAGCACAGTCAATAATGCGTTTTAATTTACAAACATTTTTAAAATAACATTACTTTCATTCTCTACATGAACAACAGTTTGGCTTCTTTATATTCAGCGGATCTTCTAAAAGGACAGACAAAACAGACATTGTACCGTAAAAAATGGAAATCTCAATTTGTCTGAGAGTGAAAATGTTGCCATCATTAAACATTTATTAATTGGACGGAAATAAAAAAAAATGAATAAAACAAATCATATATCCATCCATCCATCCATCCATCCATTTTCTCCCGCTTATCCGAGGTCGGGTCGCGGGGGCAGTAGCTTTAGCAGGGACGCCCAGACTTCCCTCTCCCCAGCCACTTCATCCAGCTCTTCCGGGGGGATCCCGAGGCGTTCCCAGGTCAGCCGAAGGACGTAGTCTCTCCAGCGTGTCCTGGGTCGTCCCCGGGGTCTCCTCCCGGTGGGACGTGCCCGGAACACCTCGCCGTGGAGGCGTCCGGGAGGCAGCCGAATCAGATGCCCCAGCCACCTCATCTGGCTCCTCTCGATGTGAAGGAGCAGCGGCTCTACTCTAAGATCCTCCCTGATGACTGAGCTTCTCACCCTCCCTCTAAGGGAGAGCCCGGACACCCTGTGGCGGAAACTCATTTCGGCCGCTTGTATCCTGGATCTTGTTCTTTCAGTCACGACCCGTAGGTGAGGGTAGGAACGTAGATCGACCGGTAAATCGAGAGCTTCGCCTTCCGGCTTAGCTCCTTCTTTACCACAACGGACCGATACAAAGTCCGCATCACTGCAGACGCTGCACCGATCCGCCTGTCGATCTCCCATTCCATTCTTCCCTCACTCGTGAACAAGACCCCAAGATACTTGAACTCCTCCACTTGGGGCAGGATCTCATCCCCGACCTGGAGAGGGCACGCCACCCTTTTCCGACTGAGGACCATGGTCTCAGATTTGGAGGTGCTGATTCTCATCCCAGCCGCTTCACACTCTGCTGCGAACTGCTCCAGTGAGAGTTGGAGGCCATGGCTTGATGAAGCCAACAGAACCACAGCATCAGCAAAAAGCAGAGATGCAATACTGAGGCCACCAAACCGCATACTCTCTACGCCTCGGCTACGCCGAGAAATTCTGTCCATAAAAGTTATAAACAGAATCGGTAACAAAGGGCACCCTTGGCGGAGTCCAACCCTCACCGGAAACGAGTCCGACTTACTGCCGGATATGCGGACCAAACTCTGACGGCGGTCGTACAGGGACCGAACAGCCCGTATCAGGGGGTTCGGTACCCCATACTCCCGAAGCACCCCCCACAGGACCCCCCGAGGGACACGGTCGAACGCCTTCTCCAAGTCCACAAAACACATGTAGACTGGTTGGGCGAACTCCCATGCACCCTCGAGGACCCTACTAAGGGTGTAGAGCTGGTCCACTGTTCCACGGCCAGGACGAAAACCACACTGCTCCTCCTGAATCTGAGATTCAACTTCCCGACGGACCCTCCTCTCCAGCACCCCTGAATAGACCTTACCAGGGAGGCTGAGGAGTGTGATCCCCCTGTAGTTGGAACGCACCCTCCGGTCCCCCTTCTTAAAACGGGGGACCACCACCCCAGTCTGCCAATCCAGAGGCACTGTCCCCGATGTCCACGCGATGTTGCAGAGGCGTGTTAACCAGGACAGCCCTACAACATCCAGAGCCTTGAGGAACTCTGGGCGAATCTCATCCACCCCCGGGGCCTTGCCACCGAGGAGCTTTTTAACCACCTCGGTGACCTCAACCCCAGAGATAGGGGAGCCCGCCTCAGAGAACCCAGACTCTGCTCCCTCATGGGAAGGCGTGTCGGTGGAATTGAGGAGGTCTTCGAAGTATTCTCCCACCGGTTCACAACGTCCCGAGTCGAGGTCAGCAGCCCCACTATACACAGTGTTGATGGTGCACTGCTTCCCCCTCCTGAGACGCCGGATGGTGAACCAGAATTTCCTCGAAGCCGTCCGGAAGTCTTTCTCCCTGGCCTCACCAAAATCCTCCCATGCCCGAGTTTTTGCTTCAGCAACCACCAAAGCTGCATTCCGCTTGGCCAGCCGGTGCCGATCAGCTGCCTCAGGAGTCCCACATGCCAAAAAGGCCCGATAGGACTCCTTCTTCAGCTTGACGGCATCCCTCACCGTTGGTCCGGGGATTGCCGCCACGACAGGCACCAACCACCTTACGGCCACAGCTCCGGTCGGCCGCCTCAGCAATGGAGGCGCGGAACATGGTCCACTCGGACTCGATGTCCCCCGCCTCCCCCGGAACATGAGCAAAGTTCAGTCGGAGGTGGGAGTTGAAACTCCTTTTGACAGGGGATTCCGCCAGACGTTCCCAGCAGACCCTCACAATACATTTGGGCCTGCCACGTCGGACCGGCATCTTCCGCCACCATCGGAGCCAACTCACCACCAGGTGGTGATCAGTTGACAGCTCCGCCCCTCTCTTTACCCGAGTGTTCAAGACACGACCACAAAGTTGATCATCGAACTGCGACCTAGGGTGTCCTGGTGCCAAGTGCACGTGTGGACACCCTTATGCTTGATTATGGTGTTCGTTATGGACAATCCGTGATGAGCACAGAAGTCCAATAACAGAACACCGCTCGGGTTCTGATCGGGGAGGCCGTTCCTCCCAATCACGCCCTTCCAGGTCTCACTGTCATTGCCTACGTGAGCATTGAAGTCCCCCAGCAGAACGATGGGAGTCCCCAGCGGGAGCGCTCTCCAGCACCCCCTCCAAGGACTCCAAAAAGGGTGGGTACTATGAACTGCTGTTTGGTGCATAGGCACAAACAACAGTCAGGACCCGTCCCCCCACCCGTAGGCGGAGGGAGGCTACCCTCCCGTCCCCCGGGGTGAACCCCAACGTACAGGCGCCGAGCCGGGGAGCAATAAGTACACCCACACCTGCTCGCCGCCTCTCACCGTGGGCAACTCCAGAGTGGAAGAGAGTCCAACCCCTCTCAAGAGGACTTGTACCAGAGCCCAAGCTGTGCATGGAGGCGAGTCAGACTATATCTAGTCGGAACCTCACACACCAGCTCGGATTCCTTCCCTGCCAGAGAGGTGACATTCAACGTCCCTCGAGCCAGCTTCTGCGGGGATTGGATCGCCAAGGTCCTCGCCTTCGGCCACAGCCCAGCTCGCACTGCAGCTGACCCCTATGGCCCCTCCCATAGGTGGTGAGCCCATGTGAAGGGGGACCCACATTACCCCTTCGGGCTGTGCCCGGCCGGGCCCCATGGGTGCAGGCCCGGCCACCAGACGCTCGCCTTCGAGCCCCACCTCCGGGCCTGGCTCCAAAGGGGGGCCTCGGTGACTCGCGTCCTGGCAAGGGAAACCTGAATCCATTTATTGTACTCGTCATAGGGGTTTTTGGAGCCGTGCTTTGTCTGGTCCCTCACCTAGGACCTGTTTGCCATGGGTGACCCTGCCAGGGGCATAAAGCCCCAGACAACTTAGCTCCTAGGATCATTGGGACACACAAACCCCTCCACCACGATAAGGTGACGGCTCAAGGAGGGGTGTGTGTATATATATATATATATATATATATATATATAAATATAATGTAAAACCCTATCCATCCATCCTCAATACCGCTTATCCTGTTCAGGGTCACGGGGCGCTGGAGCCAATCCCAACTGACTTTGGGCAAAAAGTAGACTAAACCCTGAACTGGTCGCCAGTCAGCCGCAGCGCACATATAGACAACCACTTGCACTCTCCTTCCACCATCACTAAGTGGGAACTGAACCCATGTTGCCTGCACCCAAGTCAGGCGAATGCACCACTACACCATCAGTGACTTAAAACCCTCGTTTAACTATAAAAAGGACAACGATGCATATTAATCACTATTTTTATTTAATTGTACATTCCAAAAAAACTAAACTTCAAATGGCTAACATCTAGTATTATAGTAACACACTATTACAAATAAGTCATGCTACCAATGTAGCAGCCGTGCTTGACATCATCTTGTTTACAGTGCTAATGCTAGCTTAGTATTATCCTTTAACGTTACAAGGGGTTTGCATTAAGTTTAAACAATCTGCATTCATTCTCTTGATTGTATTATTCTAACAATGATAAGTTAACTTTCTCCAGAATATTCTTGTTTTCTGTTGATGATGTCACCTGCTTATGCAACTTTACAGACCAGAAGTTTAGATTAAATTCCAAATTACAGTTTCAGGGACATTCAACTTTAGAGGTTTCACTGCATTCCTTATTATGGACTAAAACATTGACTGTCTGATGGTACTTACATGATGGCATGACAGAGACCTCAGCTGTAACCACACTTTCAAGACCTAGATTTGACAGAGCTCCTCTCACCACACCACATGAAAAGGCAAGGTACTGAGGATGAAAAAGACAAAAAAAATAGGAGAGTTGCTAACAAATTAGGTTGGGGGGTTGGAGTACAAATTACGTGCCCTGACCTTAGGTGCTTGATCCAAATACTGTTTACCATTAGACAGCTGTGTCAGCAAATTAAATTTGTTGTCCTGCAATACATAGGTGCCCTAATGAAAGATATGAAGAAATGTAAGATGTGATACTTCAAAAACGATGACGAATAAAATAGTTTTGATTTGATTTTTTACCTGATGGTTAGTTCTGAGATTATCCACCTGCCTCCTGAATACTTTTGTCCAGAAGTCTTTACAAATAAATTTCATTATATCCAACTCATCTTTGAAGCAGGGGGAGTCCCTTGTCAACCTTGAGAGGGCGAACATGTATAACATATAAAGAGGGACTGTCAGGTATTGCAATTAAAGAGTAATTGTCATTGAGCCATCTACCTCTCGATGAGCCCTTGTCCCACTCTGTAGCCCATCCCCTCCAAAATAGAAACACGGGAGGACCTCTCCTTTATGGAACATAATTATTGGAAGTTTGGCATGGCTAAAGGCCACTTTAATAATAATAATTGCACACAAAAAAAATAAACATACTTGATGAGAATTAGCATTCATTTCTACAAACCTTGTTGTCCGCCTCTCCTTTCATGGATTGCTGATCCCTGTAAACGTGTGCCACAATCTCCATATGGAGAAACTCGAACAGAGCGTCGTCTGCCATCCCTGACAACCACGCAATAAGAAATAGAACACGGGTAAGATAGTCTAAAACTTGACAAACGTGAATTGTTGTTGTGAGTCACGGCTAAAATCTTTGATGAAAGGAAAGTCTTGACAACAAGCAGCTAGCTAGCTTGGTCATAGGCTGTCACCAAGCTGCACGTTTCATCTCGCTTACGTTACTTCCCATCATATGTGACGGAAAATGAATTGGGACATACATTAATCTTTCTGATATGTTCTTTTAAATCCAACCGCGACATAGAGGGTAGAATAAAGTCTTAAGCCTACCCGTCAAACCAACCGCAGTTCTAAAGGTAAACACAAGACACTTTCCGGGGTTCACTCGAAATCAACGCAAGGACAGTACGAGGGTTTAACTACTAACTGAATATGTCAAAACCAACATGAAAACGATGTCACAATACAAGGGTTCCACAACAGTGAAGAAATATATTCAGAGACTTATTTTTGTGTCCGGTGTTTATCTTTTAGCAGAGAGGACATGTGGATGTGGCAGGGACACACACCACCAAATCGGTGTACGCCGTCGCATATGAAGCTGACCCTTTTACTATCAGCTGACAGAAATGTCCTCCTACCAGAACGCTGTTCCCCACATACTGCTTTTTGATTGGAGTTTAGGAACAAACTATTTCCTGTCTGCTCATGTGATCTGTTTCACTGTTGAATTCGGTGTTGACAACCTGGGGTTTGTTTTAATTTCTGTTGTATTGCATCGTTTCGTGTTTAATTGTGCTAAGACTTAGATATGAGTGCATGCGGCAGTCGGTGTTTTTGATATTTTAGCTGAAATCAATTGAGATATTTTGTTGTAGTGTGGCTGTTTGCTCTTGTGTGTGTGTACTGCCAGCGGTCATGTGTAGCAGGTACCAGATAGTAGTGCAGGGCGAGGCATCAGAGACGGACTCCGATGACGAGGTGTATATCACCTCTCTGTCAGCTCCTCAGACTACCATTGCCGGAGCCAAGGTTGTTTTGTTGTCGGTGAACATAAAAACAAACCTCCTCCACCTTCTTTCAGAAACCTCATTTGTCTTGTCGATCCTTCCAGGTTCAAGGGGAAGCTTCTGAAACGGACAACGAGGATGAGGTGGAGACGGCAGACCAAGGTCCTGCATTGAGTCATGAAAGTGCCGAGATACTCAAAAGAGATCTACCTCCGCTTATTGTAGTGAGAGATCACCCTGACATACAATCAGTTGTGGAAGACAGAGCAAGCCCTACGCATAAGCCTTTTGGTGAGCGGTGCACACATAAAATAGTCACTGTTGTGACATGAATGACACATTATTAATTAAGGTGGGGATGATAACTTACCAAAGAATCAATCTAAGACAAAAGGTGTCAACAGGCACTTATGTCCATACTTTGAACCAAAACAATGACTGAACGTTTTTATTCTGGGTGCACTAAGCATTTTCACTAAATGCATGCTCTTTTAATAGTGCCTCACTATATTTACATTTATAGTGTTAAATTTGCAGGTGACACATTATTACAGCAGAAGTTGCAGGAGTCAAACAGCCGCCTTTATTCTGACGTGGGACAGATGTTACGACACGTGTATGGGAGTGCCAGCAAAGAGGTACTGTTCACCTCTTCCGATAGGGACTACTACTTAAGTGTCGGTTACGTCATGACCAGTAGCACAACATAATGGGATCCTGTACAAGAGCTTGATCAAACTGGACCTTTGCAAAGATCAGAATGTTCAGTTCTGATTGACATTGTCTGAGAGGTGTCCAGTTAGTTACAATATACGACAGTAGGTGTGGGTGTGGTTTTCAGTGGTGTAAAACTGCACGGCATCATACTGAGAGCTGTTTTTAATATTACCTTGTGTTTCTTGCATGTAACTAAGCAATGTGAACAAAATACCGCTACAGCTAAGACTAGATAGAAGTTATGCAGTTCTACACCACCGCAAACTCCACAATACTAAATGTATTGTTAAACTAATACCCCACCGACAATGAATCAATACAGTTCACTTTTGTCTTTGAAAAGACAGAATTTTATTTTCATGTACTAGATCTCATTAGATGACTGTGCAAGTGGCCTTTATGTTGTGTCCGGTTGGTGTTTTATGAAGATGTAGACTTTTCAATACTTATGCATCTCATTCAGCTATCTGTTGAATGTAAATGTAAAAATTCACATGCCATAATGTATATATGCATTCAATAATATCGTTAGCCTAATAAAATAGTTGCCTAAGTCATAGTTTTTTTTTGTTTTTTTAAATAAATAAATAAATTCAACTAACAAGAGAAGTCCAGTTGGCTCAATTCAGCCTTTGAGAATTATATTGACCTTGATTACTGAGGAACTACATAGACATAAAGAAAACAAATTTTGTTTTAGCAAGCACATTGTTTTTTTTTGACAGTAAGTTAAAAATGACTTGGGCAATTATACTATTAGGCTAATAACATGTCTTTTCAAAACTATTTTACAATGTCTGTTTATTACTATATGCACAACAAGTTTCAGTGTTTAAAACATATTTTAAAATCATTTCATTGAGACTTATTTTTCTTGTCAAAGGTGCGCAGTGCAACAGCACAGCTTAACATGTCACAGAGCGCCATCATCAACGCTTCCCACAACATCCGACTGATTTTGGATGACTTGAAAGCTGTGTCTGAAAAGATTGACATCATCACCAGCTGTCAGATATTACCTGATATTAAGATGAACCATTCAGATGAGAATAACACTCCTGTATCAGGAAGAAACGAATAAGTATAGATGTTATGAAAGCATAATGGGTAGTTTTGGGCTGCAACAAGTGCCCCAGTGTTTATAAAGTATGCATACGAGCAAGCCAGAATGTTTAGCAACTTGATTTGTTTTGCTATTATTGTTTGAAAGGACACAACTAATATTTATTGCTCTCATTTGATATGAATTTATGATTTGAAATATTTGTACTTTTGTTGCATCTCTTTTTAACAACAGTAATCAGACTTGAACTGCTGATCTTTTTCTGTGTACATTGTTAAAATGTTTTATTCTATACCTCATATTCTATACAATATAAAATACAGTTCTTACCAAGACATGAGCAATGTAATTGCCTCAAATCATTGTACTGTTTGTGTGTGATCATACCTGGCATTTTTTAAAACACTTACCAGACTTAAAGTAAATTTGATAATACATCAAATTCATGTTATTTTGTGGTTAGGAAATATGTGCTCTACTAATTATATATATTAAAATATGAGCTAAGCAAAACTATTTGTCAAGATTATGTGGTGTGAGTCACAACCATATTTTTGAACTTTGTCTTTCTATACATGATACAAAAGAGAATCAAACGCACACCCTTATTTCAACAAATTTAATTTTGGAAGCAAGATCTACGTTTGCCTTTTGCAGAATTTAGTATTAGATAATATTAGAACTTAGTTCATATAAAAGTTCATTTAGTTAGTTTAGTAGTTTAGTTCATATAAAAACATCAGTACCACTAAAGTTACACACAAGTAACTGATGGTATAATGAAGTGAAGTGATGTTGACTCTCAATTATCAATAGTTTACTGGTAATGTCACCTTTATCGTACTATATGTCCATTTATTCCACAGCAAATTCCATCAGCATATCGCTTACCGTTCAAATAGGATCTGATGAGACGTTTATGTTTCATGGTGATTGTGTAAAACTGTCGCATTCATCCTTTCTGTTGACATTTTGTTCTGATGTTTTTGGCCCCAATCGTACATGGATTGTTTTATTTACATGTCTGACTGCTGTGTAAATATAAACACCACAACTAGCAGGTTGGGAGCTGTGACAGTAATACACATAATAAGAACCCAAACACCATCAGAAGCACTGACTGACATTTGCAATGTAAATTCTAACATTTGTTCCATGAAATTGTATTACTTTATTCCCAACAGTCTATTCTATTCATTTCATAGCGTTTATCTTGGCTGCAATTTCTATGAGCGTGTGTATGTAGTGACTCATTCTTGCCACATGATGCCATCAGCGGTTTAGAAATTCCAACTACTCTTTACTAGCATTAATCTATAGTCTTTAATATACCTTACACAGAAGGCAGTATATATACCCTTGTATTCTTAGAACTGATTACTATATTTTTAAATGATCAGCAAGAATAAGGTGTGATCAATGCCTCCAGTGTCAATACCACATCTTGCCTTTACTCTGTATTCGCTGCATATGTCCTAAATTGCACTGTTGCATTTGGCCCGATTTCTCATCTGAACTTGCGTCTCTTCTGTGTTCTCTTTTACCCATCGGATCAAAAGTCGCCTTTATCCTCTTTAAATAGAGCCACAAAGAGCCAAGCCCGTAATAAATGAGGGAATAAAGAGACACGGCTTGGCCGAAGGCCAGAGGTGGGAGTAAGTCACATATGTGCATGTCACAAGCAAGTCTCAAGTCATAACCTTCAAGTCTCAAGCAACTCCCGAGTCACTGTGGGAGAAAATCAAGCAAGTCAAGTCGAGTCGAGTCGAGTCATTACTGGGTTTAAGCAAGTCGCAAGTCAGGTCATACAATCTTGCTCCAGTCGCAACATAAATTAGAGTGGAAATAAAATGAAGTTGTATTTCATACTCAATTTAACTTAACTTTATTTCTAAACAAACTATGCTGTGTACTTTTTCGTGACAGCCTTGTAACTCCTACGGTTCTGAGAACACAACTAAGCAAAACCAAGACTTGTTTTCTGTTGGTCAAATATAATTAGATGTGTACCTAATGGGCTAAAGGAGATTGGAAGAGATTCCATGACATAAAAATGTTGCCATCCTTCCAAAAAAAAAGTAATGTGAACAAAATCTGCATTCCTCCTGTGTTCTCTTCTTTAATTAAATCACACAGTCGGGTTTGTTAATTTATTTAGAAGCACTGACTTTGGGCAATTGACCATTGTCATTAGATTAAATGTTATGTTTCATATGCTGTGGTCTCAATTTTAAAAACATACTGCAGGCAGCTTTATCACAGAGCCGACACAACAGATGACATTTTGATCGCGACTCTTCAATAAATATGTTCAGTAGTATGAAAATGATATTCACACATAGCTACTCACAATTGGTACTGTACTTAGTATTAGCGGAACGCACTTTTGTCAACGACATTTTTATCGCCGTGATCGTAATGCAAAGTGATCCGATACAGCAGACCTATAACTCACTTTGCATCTTCTAGCTCTTTCGTCATGTCCGCAAACGTGTCTGCAACTTTTGTTTTGTTTGATTTTTAATCTCCAGAACACCAGCAAAGCCGTTTCACTTCTGCATACAGCGGTTGGCATTTTATTTTAGGGGCTATTTTCTGTTCTAGAGTGCATGAAAAAGAGAGAGAGAGAAAAAAAAGAGACTTTTGCGTGAACCGAAATAAAAGGATTGGACAATTATCATACCGTCCCAGCCCGACTTATGTTACTTAGCTCTACTAAAACGTTCACGATCACATCATTTTGATTTCGAATCGTCCGAAACCAGTCTATAAAACTTCATGTTTAATCAGCTAGTTAAACGGTTAAATTAGCTTACCTGTCTTTGTGAGTTTTGTAGTGACGGGTAAAATCTGACGTAGTTGTTCTTGTGTCTTAAATGCGCGAGTTGCAAGCCATGCAGGTTGCCTTCCTCTTTTGGCAGACTTCATCGACAACATAGTCCTTGAATCCAAATTTTATTATCTCTGAAGCTCCTTCCATAGTTGTTCATGCAGGTGGCTAAGTCACACTAGCATACTGTGTTGCCAGGTTGGCCCGACTGACCCTGCAAAACATTTCTTACTTTAAAAAATAAATAAATAAATAATAATAATAATAATAAGGGAAACCGTCGCAATTAAAATGCAGATTTCCAACTCTAAACGAGATGACTTGTCAAGTCATGTAGTTCAAGTCAAGTCTCTTGGCTAGCAAGTCAAAGTCAAGTTAAGTCGTTCTGAAGTTTTTCGGCAAGCAAGTCACAAGTCATAAAACTGGCAACTTGAGTCGACCCGAGTCAAGTCATGTGACTCGTGTCCCCCCATCTCTGCTGAAGGCACAAATGAAAAAGTTAAGTCATTAGGTAAAGCTGAGGTGAAACTGTTCAGCTGTCCTATTTCTATGTCAGGTCATGTATATATACAACAAAGTGGCTCTGGTCCTAATATGTCTCCACTGTTTTTAGTGTCACCAAGAGTGAGGAGGGTTTGAATTCTCTGTGGTGACATCATGTTTGTTCTCATATTTCCATACTTGTAATCATCACTTTATCCATTTGTGTGTGATGGATGGGATTTGGGTCTGTCTTTCAAAGTGTTTCACTCACTGATGGAGTTGTGAAAAAGTCCCAGGGGAGAAGTCCACAGTGCTCCTATTTTGGCCAGCATTATTCTGCCCCCCCACCATACACACACACACACATAAACACTACACTCGTTCAGAGTGACTTCATTTGAAGAAACTTGGTAATATAGACTTTATTTTTTCCCCACAGAGGAGTGATTAATAACAATATTTGAAATCCATGTGGTTATGAAATCATTTCATAATTATGGATCTCCGGGTTCAGGGGAGTCTTTAGTCTATACAATCATAATCTTAGGGGGGAATGTGTGATACATGACTCTTAATATGATATGTAAATTATCATTATTGAGTTAAAAGTCATCCATCATATAAGGTTCCGCATCGTCAACACTTTCCATATTTGCATTGTGCAGGCTTGATTACACTATCTCAACTCCCATCATTGGTTTAAATTGCACGTTAAGGGGATAGTCGCGGAGCAGAGTAAAAGACCTCATTAATGCATTGATCTGTTTCTATGTGATGCAGATCACATGAGTATAATGAGACCTCAGGGACACAGGATTCTGGGATCTTAATTTGAGAGATCAGCGTTTCAGCTAAAGCATTTCTCATATCCCATGGTATCTATTATCGTTCTTTTAATGAGAAACCACGACAAGAATGTGTGTGATCATCACCCATGCAGTGCTGAATGTGCGCCAGGATTTGATTTCCAGCTGAGGGATTTGGGGTATGGGCAAGCTCCAATATAAATGAACTCATCAGAAACATACATACTTCATCCGTGTGTTACTTAATCTTTATATGAGGTTTGAGTAGGAAACCATCTGCTACTGTGCAGTCAACTTTTCAATAGTTTTAGGCATTTGTATGCACAATTTGACAAATAGTTATAAAACCATGTGCCTGCTGTGTTGTAAGAATAAATTGTTATAGGAAATAGTTTTCAAGAGTGCCCAAACATACTCTTCGCTGAATGAGTCACCATTCACTTTGAATCATTCCAGTCCAGTCTCCAGATCTTATAGAGCTTACAATGTTTTCAAAATGCTAAAAAACTATTGGTCGATTGAGCTGAATATGCGCATGAGATTGATTTACTGAGGGAGACGTCGGACATGATGAAAAATTTAGTTTCCAGGTGCGCTTTTCAAGGAAGAACTCAAATTTGTGAGGCTAGGTCATTCCAAAATAGTTGCCGTCTGGCCTGTTTCAACCCGGAAAACGATTTCTTTGGGGGGCACTTTCAGAGCAACATGTACGAGCACGAGCGCTATCTTAACACAGACAGGCAGGAGAAAAGGCATCTATTAGCATCTCCGGTGAGTATGATGTATTTTCAAGTTTTTAATGTTTCTGTCATGTTATTAGATGAATATTGATTGTGAACTGCTATATTGTAATGCATACACTGCAACCTATAAAGAGGTTGGGAGTTGTTTGAAGGTTCTGAATTGGAACAAAGTTAACTTGCTTGCTGTATCAATAGTGGTATTCATCCTCAAATATGTGAAATGCCCTTGTCTCTCTTCGTTAATGCCACACATAGTTATATGATGTTTTTGTACACTATTTTGCGATGTGATGGTGCTATTAAGAAGTGGATTAGGTCACTGAACGTCCAGGTCCAAAACTCACCGGCCGCCACCGGTCTGGACACAACGCCTCGTCTACATCACGAGAATATCTTCCCTTGCCAGGCATGGAGGGAAGAAGCGCCTTGATTTCCTTATCCATCCCTCCATCACACCCAAAATCAATCTCAGCACATGCCTCCTTTATATCCTGAACAAGAGGCATGCACATAAAGGGTCTGCCGGTCATATACTGTACCTTCCACTGTTGTACCAAAAAGAAACCGGTTTTGGAGTGGTGCTGCACGATGAAAGCTTACGTTTTCCTATACTCCAACATACCGGTTTCTTTTATGGTCTGCATCATTAGCATTCTGGATGTATGAGAATGTTATGAATGTGAGAATACGGGCTGTGCTGTACGGTCCAAAGTTAGCATGACACCCTCCTCCTTCCTCTCCATGCAACGTCTTCCATTTGTTGTGGTCTACTTTATGATTAAAGTGGCAACAATAATCAATTGAGGTCTTTCTCTAAGTGGCATATACAGGATTTTGGAAAATTATCTCAAGTAGTGTCATTTTGAATGGCAGTGTTCTGAAATGGCAAACGTGACTCTACAGTGGGTACGGAAAGTTTTCAGACCCCCTTAAATTTTTCACAATTGCAGCCATTTGTTAAAATCATTGAAGTTATTTTTTCCCCTCATTAATGTACGCACAGCAACCCATATTGACAGAAAAAATGAATTTAATTGTTGAAATTTTTGCTGATTTATTAAAAAAGAAAAACTGAAATATCACACAGCCATAAGTATTCAGAGCCTTTGCTGTGACGCTCATATATTTAACTCAGGTGCTGTCCATTTCTTCTGATCATCCTTAAAATGGTTCTACACCTTCATTGGAGTACAGCTGTGTTTGAGTATACTGATTGGACTTGATTAGGAAAGCCACACCCTATCGATATAAGACCTTAGAGCTCACAGTGCATGTCAGAGCAAATGAGAATCTTGAGCTCAAAGGAACTGCCTGAAGAGCTCGGAGACAGAATTGTGGCAAGGCACAGATCTGGCCAAGGTTACAAAAACATTTCTGCTGTACTTAAGGTTCCTAAGAGCACAGTGGCCTCCATAATTCTAAAATGGAAGATGTTTGGGACGATCAGAACCCTTCCTAGAGCTGTCCGTCCGGTGCCATTAATGTGTAAAAAAATTAACTTAAAAGATTTTAGCAAATGGCTGCAATATAAAAAAGAGTGAAAATTTTAAGGGTGTATGAAGGCTTTTCGTACTCACTGTATGTCAGGTGGTTGTCTTATGTGGAGAACCTGGTTCAGTGCATTTTAAAAAGTGCCCATTTGAATTGTAAAATGTGTGTAAAGCAGAAAATGTGCTTCGGGTTTTAGAGACAGAAGAGGCCTTGCTCTGAATAATTGTGCTATGCATGTCATTTATGTGTGTTAAAAATTGGATAAGACTGTAAGAATAGCAAATGAAGTGGGTGAACTTCTGAGGGAGCCTACTCTTAACACTTAACAGGCAAAGAGGACATTATATTACAGTTTACATAAAACATATTTCCTTATTTCAGTGACAGTGGCTTGGGGCTCATAGCTAAAACTGTTCATGCTTGAGCTGGCGATCTAACGAAAGACTAAAAAGAAATTCTGCAAACTGGAAGAAGGCACTGAGGAGAAAACATAACAACCAGGTCAGTGGTACACAGTAGAAAGATACACGAAAGTGTGTACAGTTACCCTGAAATTAACAGTGCAACTTTGTCAGATCTATGCTTCGAAAGGCATTTGTGTTGTTTGTGAGATTTTGTGTGTGCGTGTGTGTGTGTGTGTGTGTGTGTAAAGGGCATTCACCCACATTAGCCAGGTCACTGGCTGTCTCATGGAGTGCCTGAGGATACACTCTTAGTTTATCTGGCTGGCTGAGCATGGCTGCACACAACAGCACAGGTCTTTCAAAGCAAAGGTAGTCCTACTAGAGGGGACAAAATGCTCTGTGGCTAATACTGTAGCAACTTTTCAGTAAACGGCTTCGTGAGCATCGGTTGTGCAAATGTGTGACGTGACCATGAAAAAGAATCTGAGCACCTGCTAGCTGTTTGTAAGATGTGTGATTTAATACAGTGCTCAATGCTGTCTGATTCTTTTATTATTAAAAAAGCTTATCAAAGCCAAGCTTGGCATAAAATTAAAGAAATTGACAAAAAATACAGGACATAAACAGTAGGTAGGCAGACAAAATCCATCATGCTGTCTCATAGGCTAATTGAAATACCATTCATGTTCATGTTCCGCTGTCGATGTGAGAAGATTTGAGTGTTTAGAGAACATTTTCCATAAAAAAAATCTCTCGCTGAGAATGAAAGTAAAGTGTCTCCAGGTTTATTAGTGTTACATATCTATTATATTAATTACAGGAACGATAACAAAACATCAGCGCTTTTAGCTGGTGACATCAAATATTTCTAATTGCTGTTCCATCTGCAATAATAGGCATAATGTTTTGAACAAAATATAGATGACACAGTTTGCTTTCTTACACAATACTGTATAACTTTTAATGTACTCAGCTCAAAAGTTAAGAAACGGAATCATCACACTCATGCTGAATCTCTGGCTCAATCCTGTCTGAAGAGTTTTTTTTTAATTAGGTTTGTGAATAGTCATTTTCTTTTAAAAAAAAATCAACAGCTTTCCTACCTTCCCTTTGTTTGACCTCATTAAAAGTAAATGTTCCTATAAATCCAATGCATATTGGTATTTATTTTATTTAATTCCCCAATGACCCTTTTCTCTTAAATATTCATCAGCAATTACAATATTTCCAGCGCTTTCTTATGCAGAATTTTTTTTTCCAGTCTCAGGCAGGCTTATTCCAAGATGCCCTCTCAGGCTGAAAATCAATTCATCTAATGCATCATAAAAAACGTGAAAATTTCATTATATAGTTGCTGACAGACTCAGAATGAGCATTTCTGAATACAGATGCAGAATGTAGAAACATGTTAATATTTCATTCTTGCGCGTGCAGTCCAAGGTGTGCGCAGTTGTCTTTCCTGTGGCAACAAAGGCGCTTTCCATTAGTGTTGTGAACGCAAATTCATTTGTAGAGTAAAAAATAAATAAAAATAGGCACCGAAATGAACGCACAAAAAAAAACATTATTACATGGAAAGTCCGTGTGTGCGTGTGTGTGCGTGTGCGTGTGTGTGCGTGTGCACGTGTACATTGAGTGGGTGGCTGAGTATCTGTGGGCACAACAGATGGCCTCGACCTGTCCTCTGGGCTTTCTGCTTTTATTAACTTTGAGTCTGTAATGTTAAATATTTCTACACCAAATTTAACCGAACCAAATTTTAACCTCAAATTCATGCAGAAAATAAGAGTAATATATTTACAATATACTTAAACCTCAGACCCCTAAAACCATGTAGTAAGAGTCATGAAAAAATAATAAAAATCATTCAATATAATAAATGTTAATAATTAACAATGAAAACTTTGGTTACGTACCATTGGTAACAGGGAGCATCATAGCAATTACTGTTGTTTTATTGTTCTTATATTAGGCTTGTTAGAGGTCTTCACAACCAGGGCTAAATCATCCAACAGTAAAAGTAGTGTGGATAAATATAGAAACGTTTGAATGTGAAAATTTTCAGGTTCAAAGTCTTGCCAGAAAAAAAATTTCTTTCTAAAAATATACATATATAGATATATTTTTGGTTGACCTTTGAAAGCCACATTGGTAAGTAAGAACTCCGCCTGAGCTAGTTAAATGCTTTCTATGTATTTGCTTGTTCAGAATTCAACAGGACATTTTCAATTGTGTGGTATGATACATTGTAGTGGCTTTACTGTTATAGTTTTTATTTGTTAGTGTACAGTAGATGTCTGCATGCCGATGCTTGACACTTTGAAAATGTATGATGGTATCAATAAACTGTAACTAATGAGTGTTGCAATTATTTTGTCTCTGCACTCAGTCGTTCAGTCTTTGTCGAGACCAGTTGGGTGAGGATGTTTACATGAAACACATCTTGATTTTCATATATGAATACATTTATGCAAAGGTTAATGAATATCGATAACAGAAGCCGTAATTAACAGTATAGCCAGTTGTCATTTAATGTAGCTGTACGCTTAACTACCATGACAAGCCGTGTCTAATCGGAAACAAATTATGAATCTGTAAACTGTGACGCATAATTAAAATACAGTTTGGGTAATACCAAGACATTGAAATGACAGCGTTGGTTGAACGAAATAATCTAAATGATAATTTAAAGGGGAAATATTTTGCCGAACCAACTTTTTCTAGTATTTGGGATATAATATTGTCTCTATGGTGCCTCAGTAAACATGTGAAATATGAATTAAAATCGTCCACGCATTCCTGAGTTCCTGATGTTTTTCTGCCGAGAGGCCTGAAATCAGGTCATTCGAATTTCTTGAGCTTATCTGCGTCACTAGCGAAGATCCTCGCATTCCCTTTTGGGTCTCCAGCCAGCGCTGTCAAAATAACAAACACGTGTTCTCTCAAAGTGAGTCTTCTACACGGAGGCAATCAATCAGAGGAAAGGGGGCGGTCTTTGCCAAATATGGACAAAGTGGATACAAAACTGGGTCAAACAGAAGTAGCTGTCAGAGGGGCCTTTTCTGGACACTCGTATAACAAAACCAAGGTGGTTTAAAAAAAATTTGAAACAGACACTTTTATAGTAAGTCCATGTATCAGAGTCACTCTAAGGAGGTCTAAAGAGCCAAAATACGGGCCCTTTGAAGCAGTTTTGCTAATAGGTCGCCTTGTCTCAAGTTGGATTCTTTAAGTATTAACTTGTTAACTTCAAACAGAAATGGAAATGTACGCCTATCTGACATATCGCACATCTGAATCTATATACAGTATTTGGGAATGACTTTATAGTTTACTTAAACAAAAGCTTAAGCGTTATTCTAACCAAATTTGATGTCCCAAGATATAAAGACTGAAGTTGAAATATACATATACATTTGGCATGTGATGCAACATGTTGATTTTCAAGGGTCCCCTAAGTGTGGTCTATTAGCAAGATGGTTATGAAATATTTATATATAATATAGAACATATTCATTCGTATCTGTTTTGCTGTTTGAGGTATCAACAGAGATGAAAAACTATGAATGAAAGCTTGTCATGCAATCAGAAAATTCACGACTGCTTGTTTGTCTAGACATGGCCATAGTGTTTTTGTTGTTGTTGTTGTTTTTTTTAACAGTATGTCTGAAGACAATCATCCAATAGCGCAGATATGCTAAACTGCTCAATGTTACTACTTTCATTGTAATGATGATAAAACACTCTTTTTTAAAAACTTATTTTCACAAGCCAGAAAAGGAAACTTTCATTAAGGGAAGCAATTTGCAGGTTGCCCTGGTTATTTCTGTGGTTGATGTCCTCAGGTGTTAGATACACTGATGGCAATATAAAAGTGATGTGCTTCGCTGCAGAGATTCATGTGGGTCCAGATTGTATTATGTCTTCTCTGGTTTTAGCTTGTTGGTCGAGAAGAGAATGATGAGGATCAGATGAAGATTCAGACCTGTTCTTCCTGCTCTTTTGGAATTTGCATTTTCTCTTCCCTTAAACGCACACAAATCGTATCCACACTGACATGCACCATCAATGGGAAAGCTGGAACCTACTTGCAGATAGTTTTTGTTATCTTGTTGTGATGAGAAACCATACACAGATGCTTTCAGCCCTCTTATGTGAGACAATCCCCTGTAGTTCTGCTCATTTCCTTTGCAAACATCCTGCGCCTTTAAGTTACACTGCAGCATCACACTATCTTGATTTGTGTGACATTGTCTCAGTTTCAAACTTTGCCACCTCTGACAGTGCTCGGTGACTGCCTGACCGATCCAATCAAAGAGGCATGGAAACAATATATAAACCATTATTCTATGACACTGAGCATCCACAAAGGGATCTTTTGCTGTTGATGATGAGCTGCTGCCCACACTGACTTGTCAACACCCTCTCGTTCCACTTTGGTGTGTTTTATAGTTTGAACATGAAGAAGCATAAAGAGCAAATAACTTTAATTCAATTATATCGGTCAGTTTGGTTAGAACTGAGCTACGGTCACGGCAAAGCAAGCTAAAGTAAACGTCATGATGTTCATCTCAACTTTGGTGGCTTTATGCAATGCAACTTTAAGGATGCAAAACTTCAGTCAAACTATCAGATATATAGAGAGGACATAAATATCTCATTTTGAGATATGTAATATAGATATGAAACCCAGTATTAGCTCAAGGATATTTACATGTTTACAGGAAATATACCTTATGCACACTATTATAGGTACTCATAGTGTGTTTGAGTAAGCAGTTTCTCATATGGATGTGTATATGTAGACAATGGCGAGCAGCAAGAGGTTGAGCATGATACCGATAACCCCGAGCTCAGGTATGGACACATTAGGTCCATGGAAAGGTTTTTAAAGGCTGCTAACTATAGCAACTCATATTATGCAAAAAAGGTGGAACTCATGAAGTTACAACTTTAAAGGAGAGGCACAAAGGTCCTTCAGTCAATAGTTCTTAGTGGCTATTTACTCAATCTGCTAAATCTGTTTGGTCCGTTTGGGTAAATATTCATGTGGCAGTGAAACAAAGCCCACCCTATGAACAGTGTCATATAGTCTCGTATGAAAAACAGCACTGTAAAATCCACCATTGGATGGAGTCCCGTTTTCATAGAAATACCAAGTCATGAGCGCAAGTAGTCACTATCAGCAATGATTTGGCTTGAGGCGGTCTTAAAATGAAAAGTTCAATATGAGAAGGAAGGGAGACAAGATGCCTCATGGAACTCCTCTCTATTGTGACATTTGGCAGCTATTGTCAGTAAATGTGGAGTATTCTTACAGCAGTAAATTGATGCAGTTGGCGACAATCCAGCTGTACACACTGCCAAGGATCCTTCCATCTAAGCACATAATAACCTAACCCTCCAAGCACATTAAATACTTGAAGAGATGTATGGCGGTAAGGATGTTGGTTTGGCACCAATAGTTCTTGTTCAAGTCTGTCTGAAGGTCTTATGTGACAGAGGTGTAGATGTAAACGAATATGACCACTAAAAGATTGAGAATGGTTCCGATGATGCCCAGCACGGCTAAAATCCGCTCCTCTCGATCGTTCGTCGAGTCATCCTCTCTTGCATGAGTACTACAGATATAGTGGCTGCCGGGTATCATGGTTAACATCACAGAACCCCACCGCCACAGGGCACGACGCCTGGATAAGACACAGAAAATATGTGGGTGAGAAATGCATTCAGAATTAGTACATCAGTTCAACATATAGTTGCTGTCTCAGGACCACTACTTATCCAGCAATCTAATTTAATGAAAAATGACTGCTTTAGACTGCTTTAGCACCAGAAATGTAAATCAATCTTTTCAGTGTGTGTTATACGTACACGTTACGTTTAATTATTTAATTGTTTTCAGATTAAAGATCCATATTGGTCCAAGAGATGACATATTTTCACTGTCCAATGGAAACCTGATACCTCCAGTTAAGGATTATTTTGACTGTTTAACAAGTTTACTTGTGTTCTCTTGCATATACTCTTCTATGTATGGAGCTAAACAACAAGTGAAAACATGTTTTGTTATTGTGTTTATCATGAATTTATCCATTTGCTGCAAAATGCATTAGAACAGTCCTTGAAACCACATAAATCTGTATTAGACTAGCCTTTCGCCGTCACTTTGGCCTAATGAACCAAATGTCGAGCTTGGATAAAACATGGTATTTTTTTAGTAGAAAATTGCAAAATTGCACACTATGAATTAAAATTATTTGAATGTAAAATATCAATACACTCGTGAGTTTTCTGCAAACCTGTTATTTAACCATCACAACATCACAGATATGTACTATATGTAGCAAGCAAGCAGTTTCATAACATAACATTACAAATAGGATAAGTCTACTTAATATTGGTGTGGCTTTATGAAACACTTAGCTGTGGATAAAGAAAACCCTCTTTTTTTTCCTTATAAAAACTAATTGGATATACAAATTTTTCTGTCATTTTGACAACGGCAATATTAATACGTCCTTTTTCTATACCACTTATCCTCACAAGGGTCGTGGGTGAGCTGGAGCTAAAAGTAAACTGGTTGGCAGCCAGTTCAGGGTGTACAAAACATTCACGCTGTCATTCACACCTAAGGGAAATTTAGACGGAGTCTGCAATTAACCTTCTATGCCTGTTTTTCGAATGTGGAAGGAAGCCGGAGTATCCGGAAAAATCTCAAGCAAGCACAGGAAGAACATGCAAAGGAAGGCCAGAAGCCCGGATTTGAACCCACAACCTCAGAACTGTGAAGCGTAAGTGCAAACCAGTCGCACTGCGTGCCACCCGTAATAGCTTAACAGTCAAATGCATTCCCCCTTTCTGTTTTCTGAGTGACTTTAAATTGCGTATAGCTCTGAAAGTGAGTGTAAATGGTTGTCTGTCTATGTGATTGACTGCTAATCTTTTTTGGGTGTGACACACCTCGAGCCTTCACCTGTATAGTCCCCCAATCTCCTGCACAGGGTAAGCGGAATAAATGATAGCTAGATGGCTGGATGGATGGCTGGATGGATTGCAATCAAAACATCCAGTCTTATAAAAGTTCTTATGTTCCATTTTCTCCTTCCTCTTTTCTTTGTCTCCTCTTTCCTCTGTCATTAGAGGTGATGGGAGATAATTTCTGCATCTGTTGAAAAATGAACAAAGCTACATGCTGATGAGGGTATCATGTGCCGTCTTCAGGGGCAGTTTATGGGAGATTAAGGATAGTGACAGTGTGTGTGTGTGTGCGTGCGTGTTGGGTATGTGTGTGTTGTATGTGTGTGCGTGTTGTGTGTGTGTGTGTATGTGTCCGCTGAGATAAGAATGACTTCTAGCCACAGAAAGGGAAACTGTATTGAGCTGTCCCGAAAGATCCACTGGTCAATTGCCTCACCCAGTTCAGTTATTAATTCAGCCGCTACCAATACACTTATTGTCTAATACAGACCTTTACACACGTTCTGCACAATTACAAGGCAAGTAATGTTCCTATTCTTGCGCATAGACTTTACACCGATCTGATCGGCCTGACCAGTATTGGCCGATAATTAGCCTTTTATGCTGATCGGCTTTAACGTCATAATTCGCCGATCCGATCAATGACATCATTGATCGCCTCCACAAGACATTTACTCCGCGTTGCCATCATATACAGTATATTTGAATTCAAAAGCTAGTTTATTTTTAACCTTGTCGCGTGTCTTTTGAAGTAGTACTGTAAATATCTGACAACCAATAGTTATTAAAAAAAAAAAAAAACATGGCTGTGTGGGACAGACAACACGTCTGAGAGAGACAACCTGTAATCTGTGGATCAGACTGCAAGACAAATTTGGTCTTTCACCATTGCACAATGTCAGACTACTGCAATCAAATCTTGTATTCCGATACCACCACATCCCGTCTTTTACGATCACTGGGCTTTATCTTGTCAACTCATAAACGAGACCGGATACACTCGTTACCATGGCGACGACAAAATAGGGGAAAACGTGTGCTGGTTGTCACCGGTGCTCGGGAGATTACGTTCATTTAAGGCTTGCTTGATGTATGTTCACATACTTTTAATATGATACGGCTTGCAAGCAGGCAACAAAAAGTTATGTAGCCTAGCAAGCTAGTGCTAGCACTAACGGTTGTGCATAAACATCCTGGCGTGATGTCGAATCATGCTCTAAAGTTTTGCTGTGTGTGAAGTAATTTAATTACAATAAAGTAATTCAACTTCAGTAAGTTACCTCCCATTATTTATGTCATGTTGTAATGTTGGTTTGACCTGACTAATTAGAATACATGACCTGATTAGAGCAGTGATTTCCAACCTTTATGGAGCGAAGACACATATTTTACTATTAGAAAATCTCTCGGCACACCAACAAACAAAAATGTCACAAAAAGTAGATACACACTAATTACTGTATGTACTTCCTGACATCTAATAGAAGAGCATTTGTTCTGTCTGTCATGATGCCTCACTGGCATAAATAGAGGAACAAAGATACATTATTTCTTGTAAATGAATAATTTTTTGAGCGGTTAAGTAAAATTTGATAATTTCCCACGGCACCTTTGAAGATTGCTCATGGCAGACTAATGTGCCGCGGCACACTGGTTGGGAATCACTGGACTAGAGAATGGATACTTTAAGATATACAGTACACAAGTTAATACAGTAAATTAATCCATCTTGTGATCGGATCGGTGATCGCTTATCGTTTTTTTAAACTTGCTGATCAGTGATCGGCCCCAAAAATGTGTATATTCTAGTTGTGCAAGTCCTAGGCTGTCAAGCGCAATTGATCCAACATGTGCAAAATGATGTCCCCGACAACAAAACCTCGCAAAAAATGACATTTTAAATGTAAGGTTACAGCTGCCCACCTTTCCAACGAATGCAGGGAGGCTTTCATTCATTGAGTATCTTCTCTGATCTCTTCCCTCTACTCACATTGAAATAGCAAGCTTTTTACTCACTTCTACCTTCCCTTCTCAAGCCACTCATGTCAGTTTTAGGAACTGATCCACAGTTTTTCTCTTGGCTCAAAAGCAACACATACCAGCACACATCCCCTGCTTTTCTGGTTCATCATTATCATTGTAACAAGCTTTTGAATCTTATAATAAAAAAGTATTTGTCATTATGCAGTAATTTTGAGAAAGATATTATATACATGCATAACTTATACTTCCATTAAAATAAAATTAAAGTTAATTTGAGGCTTTTAATTTTCCGGAAACCCAATTGAATATTGCAAAACGTTAGCCTGCCTGCCACCAAATGTGAGTCAATTTCCACCGTGGCGGGTAGCACAGCTACTCCTACTAGCCACTTTGGCTGGTTTGCTCACCCGCCCCCCGCCCCGATGAATGTTTTTCGATTGGGAAGAAGTTCGATCGGAGTCAAAATCGTCGCAAATTATTATAGTAATCAATGTCATGGTTTGAAGCTTTGTATTTCTCTCAAAACCTCCTCAGTAGCTTCCCGGTAATGCCGCTCTTGTCTGCCTTCCATGATGCGAAGTAGTGGTAATATGAGTCAGCTGTGATGTAACCAGAAAAGCTGAGGCTCATCAAAGTTAGCAACGGAGACGAAAAGTTTGAGCATTTCACTAAAAATACTAAAGAGGAGTGCGGTGACATTGACAACGACAGTGATACACGAGCATCTAAAAAGCAAGCGCGTTGTGGCTGATACAAGCTGACGAACAGGGACAGTCATCTTGGTCATCTTTTTGTCCAGTGTGGTGTAAATAATGCCCAATAAGGGTTGCTTTAAGCTGTAAAAGTTAATGTTAGCTTAAGTTTAATGGTGACAATTTCATTAGCCTTAGCACACAGGTTATGTGATTGATGTAGCATGATGTAGCCACCCGGCAGAGCATACAGAGCATTTGAAAAAAAGAGCCCAACAATATTCTTACTTTTGAAAGGTTATTCCCAGTTCCCTTGTGGTGATTGGACATGATTGTGCATAGTTTTTGGTTCCATTTTAAAATTTACTTAAACATTTACATCTTAAAATGTTACAGGCTAGAGTGTCAAATCAAATATAAACATCATAAAACATGTTAGGAATGTTGATACAAGTTTATTAAAAGTTAAATTACAATTACCTTGTGTTTTTATTTTTACTTTAAACATACCTTAAACACTTCAAGCTGGAATCTACGGTTTTATAAGAGCAGCTGATTGATGGTGCGATAAGATGCAATTTACATATGAACCCATTAGTCGACTAATCGCAAAAAATAATCAGTGACTAGTCAATTATCAAAATAATCGTGTGGCAGCTAGGGCTGGGCGATTATGGCCAAAATAATTATCACGATAATTCTGAACAATATTCCAATCACGATTATTCCTCATGTTAGGGAAAAAATCTTGATTTTTTTTTATTGCACTACTTTTCAACAAACTATGTAACAGTTCACCTCAGTTCAAAATGAATTTTTAAATAACAAAATTATAGATAATAATAAAAAACAAATTAAACAAACATCCATCCATCCATCCATTATCTGAGCCGCTTCTCCTCACTAGGGTCGCGGGCGTGCTGGAGCCTATCCCAGCTGTCATCGGGCAGGAGGCGGGGTACACCCTGAACTGGTTGCCAGCCAATCGCAGGGCACATAGAAACAAACAACCATTCGCACTCACAGTCATGCCTACGGGCAATTTAGAGTCTCCAATTAATGCATGTTTTTTTGGGATGTGGGAGGAAACCGGAGTGCCCGGAGAAAACCCACGCAGGCACAGGGAGAACATGCAAACTCCACACAGGCAGGGACGGGGATTGAACCCCGCACCTCAGAACTGTGAGGCTGACGCTCTAACCAGTCGTCCACCGTGCCGCCATTAAACAAACAAACAAATTCAATTGACCTACCATGCATGTTTTTGGGATGTGGGAGGAAACCGGAGTACCCAGAGAAAAGTAAACTCCACACAGGTGAGGCTGGATTTGAACCCAGGTCCTCAGAAATGTGAGGCAGATGTGCTGACCAGTCGCCCACCATGCCGCCAAATTGCAACTTAATGGAAACTTCTTCTTTTCCTTTCGGCTTGTCCCGTTAGGGGTCGCCACAGCGCGTCATCCTTTTCCATGAGAGCCTATCTCCTGCATCCTCCTCTCGAACACCAACTGCCATCATGTCTTCCCTCACGACATCCATCAACCTTCTCTTTGGTCTTCCTCTCGCTCTCTTGCCTGGCAGCTCCATCCTCATCATCCTTCTACCAATATACTCACTCTCTCTCCTCTGGACGTGTCCAAACCATTGAAGTCTGCTCTCTCTAACTTTGTCTCCAAAACATCGAACCTTGGCTGTCCCTCTGATGAGCTCATTTCTAATTTTATCCAACCTGGTCACTCCGAGAGCGAACCTCAACATCTTCATTTCCGCCACCTCCAGCTCTGCTTCCTGTTTTCTCTTCAGTGCCACTGTCTCTAATCCATACATCATGGCTGGCCTCACCACTGTTTTATAAACTTTGCCCTTCATCCTAGCAGAGACTCTTCTGTCACATAACACACCTGACACCTTCCTCCACCCGTTCCAACCCGCTTGGACCCGTTTCTTCACTTCCTGACCACACTCACCATTGCTCTGGACGGTTGACCCCAAGTATTTAAAGTCCTCTACCTTTGCCATCTCTTCTCCCTGTAGCCTCATTCTTCCCCCACCACCCCTCTCATTCATGCACATATATTCTGTTTTACTTCGGCTAATCTTCATTCCTCTTCTTTCCAGTGCATGCCTCCATCTTTCTAACTGTTCCTCCAGCTGCTCCCTGCTTTCACTGCAGATCACAATGTCATCTGCAAACATCATGGTCCACGGGGATTCCAGTCTAACCTCATCTGTCAGCCTATCCATCACCACTGCAAAAAGGAAGGGGCTCAGGGCTGATCCCTGATGCAGTCCCACGTCCACCTTAAATTCTTCTGTCACACCGACAGCACACCTCACCGCTGTTCTGCTGCCCTCGTACATGTCCTGTATTATTCTAACATACTTCTCTGCCACTCCAGACTTCCGCATGCAGTACCACAGTTCCTCTCTGGGTACTCTGTCATAGGCTTTCTCTAGATCTACAAAGACACAATGTAGCTCCTTCTGACCTTCTCTGTACTTTTCCATCAACATCCTCAAGGCAAATAATGCATCTGTGGTACTCTTTCTAGGCATGAAACCATACTGTTGCTCGCAAATACTCACTTCTGTCCTGAGTCTAGCCTCCACTACTCTTTCCCATAACTTCATTGTGTGGCTCATCAACTTTATTCCTCTATAGTTGCCACAGCTCTGCACATCACCTTTGTTCTTAAAAATGGGCACCAGTACACTTTTCCTCCATTCCTCAGGCATCTTCTCACGCACTAGAATTCTATTGAACAAGCTGGTCAAAAACTCCACAGCCACCTCTCCTAGATGCTTCCATACCTCCACAGGAATGTCATCAGGACCAACTGCCTTTCCATTTTTCATTCTCTTTAATGCCTTTCTAACTTCCCCCTTACTAATCATTGCCACTTCCTGGTCCACCACACTTGCCTCTTCTACTCTCCCTTCTCTATCATTTTCCTCATTCATCAACTCCTCGAAGTATTCTTTCCATCTAGCTAGCACACTGCTGGCACCAGTCAACATATTTCCATCTCTATCCTTAATCACCCTAACCTGCTGCACATCCTTCCCATCTCTATCCCTCTGTCTGGCCAGCCTGTATAGATCCTTTTCTCCTTCTTTAGTGTCCAACCTGCCATACATGTCATCATATGCCTCTTGTTTTGCCTTTGCCACCTCTACCTTTGCCCTGTGTCGCATCTCAATGTATTCCTTTCGCCTCTCCTCGGTCCTCTCAGTGTCCCACTTCTTCTTAGCTAACCGTTTTCCTTGTATGATTTCCTGTACTGTGAGGTTCCACCACCAAGTCTCCTTCTCTCCTTTCCTGCCAGAAGATACACCAAGTACTCTCCTGCCTGCTTCTCTGATCACCTTGGCTGCAGTGGTCCAGTCTTCTGGAAGCTCTTCCCGTCCACCGAGAGCCTGTATCACCTCTTCCCGAAAAGCTGCACAACACTCGTCCTGTCTCAGCTTCCACCACATGGTTCTCTTCTCTGCCTTTGTCTTCCTAATTTTCCTCCCCACCACCAGAGTCATCTTACACACCACCATCCTATGCTGTCTAGCCACACTCTCCCCTACCACTACCTTACAGTTGGTAACCTCCTTCAGATTACATCGTCTGCACAAGATGTAATCCACCTGTGTGCTTCTACCTCCGCTCTTGTAGGTCACCCTATGTTCGTGCCTCTTCTGGAAAAAAGTGTTCACTACAGCCATTTGCATCCTTGTTGCAAAGTCTACCACCATCTGTCCCTCCAAGTTCCTTTCCTGGATACCGTACTTACCCATCACTTCTTCATCACCCTTATTACCTTCACCAACATGTCCATTACAATCTGCACCAATTACGACTCTCTCTCCGTCTGGGATGCTCAGAACTACATCATCTAGCTCCTTCCAGAATTTCTCTTTCACCTCTAGGTCACATCCTACCTGTGGGGCATAGCCACTAATCACATTACACATAACACCCTCAATTTCAAATTTCAGCCTCATCACTCGATCTGATACTCTTTTCACCTCCAAGACATTCTTAGCCAACTCCTCTTTTAAAATAACCCCAACTCCATTTCTCTTCCCATCTACACCATGGTAAAATAATTTAAACCCTGCCCCTAAACTTCTAGCCTTACTGCCTTTCCACCTGGTCTCCTGGACACACAATATATCAACCTTTCTCCTAATCATCATGTCAACCAACTCCCGGGATTTTCCTGTCATAGTCCCAACATTCAAAGTCCCCACATTCAGTTCTAGGCTCTGTGTTTTCCTCTTCTCTTTCTGCCGTAGAACCCGCTTTCCACCTCTTCTTCTTCTTCTTCTTTGACTTCGACTTCGACCCACAGTAGCTGAATTTCCAACAGCGCCCTGCAGGTTGACGGCGCCGGTGGCGGACGTTGTTAACCCGGGCCACGACCGATCCGGTATGGAATTCTTTGGATGAACGCTCATATTTGTTTGGCAAGGTTTTAAGCCGGATGCCCTTCCTGACGCAACCCTCTGCATTTATCCGGGCTTGGGACCGGCCTACAGTTTGCACTGACTTGTGCCCCCCATAGGGCTGCATTGCAACTTAATGGAAACAAATACAGTTAATCCATAAAAACGCAATAGGACTTCATTTGAAAATCCCTGTCAATTCAGTTCACTATGAACTGTCAAGGAGGGGTACGTCTCCGTTGTTCTGCAAGTTTCAGCCTCATCACTTGATCTGACTCTTTTCACTTCCAAGGCATTGTTAACCAACACTTCATAAAACAAAACAACTCCATTTCTCTTCCCATCTACACCATGGTAAAATAATTTGAACTCCGTCCCTAAGCTTCGAGCCTTACTGCATTTCCACCTGCTCTCCTGAACAAACGTCTCATGTCAACCAACTCCCGAGCTTTTCCTGTCATAGTCCCCAACATTCAAAGTCCCCACATTCAGTTCTAGGCTCTGTGCTTTCCTCCTCTTTCTGCCTCAGAATCTGTTTTCCACCTCTCCTTCATCTTCAACCCACAGTAGCTGAATTTCCACCGGCGACCCGTAGGTTAACGCCGCTGGTGGCGGACGCTGTTAACCCGGGCCGTGACTGACCCGGTATGGAATTCTTTGGATGAACGCTCATATTTGTTTGGCAAGGTTTTAAGCCGGAAACCCTTCCTGACGCAACCCTCTGCATTTATCCGGGCTTGAGACCAGCCTAGAGTTTGCACTGGCTTGTGCCCCCCATAGGGCTGCATTTACACATTTCAGCATAATAGCCTCCTATTAATTACAAACACCCCATTGCACAAATATTAAACCGTTTCACTTCTTTGTTTTTCTTCATTTATTTTGCTATGATTGCCACTGGTTTATTTCAAGTTTCTTCACACAATGAAATCAAACTAAACCAATATGCGAATGGTTAAAATGAAACCAAAGATGAATAAATGGGGATGTGGCGTAAGGACAGGGGCATAGCATTGTCTTTTGATGCAGCTTAGTCATTCAACAGTGTAATTTGATTATTTCCAACCCAATTAGGAAAAAAATGCAAGGCACACCTTAAAACTCATAGACAGGAGTGTATTGATTAAAAAAAGAAAATCATGACAGAGTCACTCAAAATTAGCAGTGGCGACGCTGTATAAAGCATAAATAATAGCATTGTACATAAGGTATCCATCTATCCATTTTCTTTATTGCTTATCCTCACTAGGGTCGCGGGCGTGCTGGAGCCTATCTCCGGCTATCTTCGGGCGAGAGGCGGCGTACACCCCGAACTGGTGACCAGCCAATCGCAGACCACATATAAACAAACAACCATTTGCACTCACATTCACACCTACGGGCAATTTAGATTCGCCAGTTAACCCTACCATGCATGTTTTTGGGATGTGTGAGGAAACCGGAATACACGGAGAAAACCCATGCAGGTACGGGGAGAACATGTAAACTCCACACAGGGGAGGGCGGATTTGAACCCAGGTCCTCAGAACTGTGAGGCCGATGTGCTAACCAGTCGTCCACCGTGCCGCCTACATAAGTTGTGCCACTTCAACATGTAATAGGTGGAGTGTTCACATTTCAGTGTACTTGTGTATGCATGTTAGGGAAGTCCCGATCCATTTTTTTCACTTCCGATCCCATACCGATATTGTAGCCTTGAATATTGCCCGATACGATATTGTCTGAGCCTATATTAGCAGTAATCATACATACATGTTAAAAAAGGCTTGATCAAGTGATATTACTGAAACTGAGAACATTAATCAGTAACAGTTGGTAGGTGTGAGGAAAAACTGACCCATTTATTATTAACAAATAGGTTACATAAAGTAACTTTAAAAATAACAATGTACTACAATTGAATAAAATAAATACATATTATATCAGGACATCCTGAAAAATAACTTCAATAAAACCAATAACAAAAATATTTATTTTTAAATTGGAACATAACCACTGCTTAACTTAAACATAAGCATATTCTACATTTAAGTAGATAAAATAAATAAATAAATAAATAAATTTGAAAACCATGAAAACAAATCTTAAAAAATGATGAATAAAAATTCCTTTTTTTTTTTACTGTCAGTATATGCTAGGAACCTCGTTTGCTTTCTCCACTTTTGAACTTCCTGATGCAACTAAAACTAAACGTTTTATTGACAGTCACGGTACCTGCTGTGCACGTCATGGCCTCTGAGGGGCAGTGTGATGCACGTAATGAGATACACACTTGCAGTAACAAAGAAAGTAGAAGTCACAATTGAATGTTGTTATTATAACTAGTTTTTCACAGAGTTTGAAGAATATATGCCAGAGAGTATTGTTATATTGCCTGTTTGTATGTGTTTATACAGCATTTCTGTAACAATATTCCTTATTTTGAGAGATACAAGTGCCGCAATTTCAATGCTAATTTTCGTTAGCTTGTCAGTAGGCTTTTTCTTTCATCGTGTCTTAGCTTTGAGGTAGCAATTTTTGTGAACAAAACTGAAGAAAAAAACGAAGGCTGTGATATATTTGAACATTCAATCAGTGTAATTATTTTGTTATGTGAGTTTAGCTTTACAGTGAACTTAAACTGGAGTGTCAATAAACGACTTTAATCAAGGATCCAGTACTTGTTTTTCCTGACATCGGACCGATTTGCGATCTCAAAGATCGGATCAGGACACCGCACATGCATATTTAGTAAAAGGGGGTAAGTGAGTCAATGCACTTGCTTCAGAATGATTAATCACACAGATGTTAAGGCTGCTACTCTGAATACATCAGATTTTCAAAGACCAAACTCTCACTCTTCCTCATACTGTACATTTCCATCCCTTCTCCACCATCTTCCCTCTTCAAGGTCAGACATCTTAATGAGTGGAAGCTGTTCAAGCATAGTCAATTCAAGTTAATATTTGAATGCATTCCATTTCAGCAATTCTAACATCTTCTCTGCAATTAAAGCACAGTGATACACTACCGATATAAGACAAATATAATTTGATGGTTTTATTCACTTTAATATATTTTAGGAATGCTTGGTACTGCATCAAGTGACTATCATATGAAACACTAGCATATTTTGAATCCCAAACTGTTGGAAGTATCTGTTAAAATTGTTATTGCATGATTTTCTGATGATACCTCTTTATATTGTACCATATTAAACATTAAACAGAAGCATATATTTATGGTACGTGGGATGTGCTAAGTGTAAAATAAAATCGGGTTTTCCCACTGAATGAGCAATGCAAGGCAGGCTGCCATGAAACTCATACTTAATATTCATCATAATTGCAGCAGATTGCTTCTCTGCGTTCACTGTCAAATTAATTCGTACAGGGTGTGATATGAATTCCCTACAGATGGTGCCTCTGCAATGAAGCGTGCATTATAGTCATAGTCAGAATCACTTTCAAGTTAATCTCAGCGTAATATCAAAACAGGCATATGAACCTGTGAGATGGAGACAGAGCGCATGCGAGGGCTAAGTAAATCTTGGTTACCATCCAAGCAGCTCAAATTGCCCAAAAAGGCAAAGCAAAAAACCTGCTTCGGGCTATTGCTGATGTCAGACAAGCGCCTTCAGTAAATAAGAGAATGAGATACATCACAGAGTGATGTGAATTACACAAGACCCTACACAAGTACTGCCTTAATAACATACTACCGTATGTGTTACTGCATGAAGAATTGGAAAAATTGGTGGCTTCTGTTTTCACCAGTGGCGATGTAGCCTATTCCTAAGTAAATTTCAAAGAGGGTGCAGCTCACATTCTGAGTGGGAAGTTAAGTATCCTCTTGTCTACACTGGCAATGCAGGTTTTGTTGACCTTTGTAAGATAAAAAATAATAATTTTCATGCTGTGCAACATCATTTCCAGTGAAGATGCAAAGTGACAAACTCTTGTATGTCATCAGTCCACAATGCATTGCACATCAGCGGGATTGCAGCCTCAATGCCTGTAAAGAGTCATTAAAATCTATCTTTGGAGGATTTAAGATATTTCTAACAAGTATATGTTGATGTGCAGAACGGTAGCCGAATTTTTTGTTTGTCTGCATGACAGTTCTGAGGTTTGGGGTTTGAATCTCTGCTCCGGGCTTCCTGTGTTTCGATGTTCTCCCAGTTCTTTTTTCGTGGGGTTTCCTTGAGTACTCTGGCTTCCTCCCACAATCCGTAGCTGATATAGGCTCCAGCTCACATGTGACTTTAATGAGGACTGGCCTTATATAACCCCAATTCCAAAGAAGTTGTCCATCCATCCATTTTCTGAGCCACATATCCTCACAAGGGTCGCGGGAGTGCTGGAGCCTATCCCAGCTATCAGTGGGCAGGAGGCGGGGTACACCGTGAACTGGTTGCCAGCCAATCGCAGGGCACATATAAACAAACAACCATTCGCACTCACATTCACACCTACGGGCAATTTAGAGTCTTCAATTAACCTCCCATGCATGTTTTTGGGATGTGGGAGGAAACCGGAGTGCCCGGAGAAAACCCACGCAGGCACGGGGAGAACATGCAAACTCCACACAGGCGATTGAACCCCGGTCCCCAGAACTGTGAGACAGATGGCTCTAACCAGTCGTCCACCGTGCCACTTGGGACGTTGTGTTAAACATAAATAAAAACAGAATACAATGATTTGCAAACCTATATTTAATTCAATACACTACAAAGACAAGATATTTAATGTTCAAACTGATCACCTTTATTGTTTTTAGCAAATAATCATTCACTTGGAATTTTATGGCTGCAACACGTTCCAAAACAGCTCGGACAGGGTCATGTTTACCACTGTGTTACATCACCTTTTCTTTTAACATTCAATACATGTTTGGAAACTGAGGACACTAATTGTTGTAGCTTTGTAGGTGGAATTCTTTCCCATTCTGGCTTGATGTACAGCTTCAGCTGTTCAACAGTCCGTGCTCTTCGTTGTCGTATTTTACGCTTCATAATGCGCCACACATTTTCAATGGGAGACAGGTCTGGACTGCAGGCAGGCTACGAAGCCACGCTGTTGTAACACGTGCAGAATGTGGTTTGGCATTGTCTTGATGAAATAAGCAGGGGCCTCCATGAAAAAGACATTGCTTGGATGGTAGCATATGTTTCTCCAAAATCTGTATGTACCTTTCAGCATTAATGGTGCCTTCACAAATGTTTAATTTACCCATGCCATTGGCACTAACACAGCCCCATACCATCACAGATGCTGGCTTTTGAACTTTGCGTCCATAACAGTCCAGATGGGTCTTTTCCTCTTTGACCCAGAGGACACTACTTCCAGAATTTTCAAAAACAATTTGAAATGTGGACTCGTCGCACCACAGAACACTTTTCCACTTTACATCAGTCCATCTTAGATGAGCTCGGCCCAGATAAGCCGGTGGCGTTTCTGGGTGTTGTTGATAAATGGCTTTTAAGTTTTAAGTTGCACTTACGGATGTGGCGCCGAGCTTTACTTACTGACATTGGTTTTCTGAAGTGTTTCTGAGCCCATGTGGTGATATCCTTTACACATTGATGTCGGTTTTTGATGCAGTGCCGCCTGCGGGATTGAAACAGAGAGTCCAGATTTTCTTTTAAACAAGCAGAATGGTCTTGCCCCAAAGTCAAACACCATGCAAGAGAAACCTAGCACTCTAAGAGGTCGCTCTCACGATCTGAAATACCCAGTTTACGTCGTAAGACTAATCATCCTACAAAGAAAACAAATTTCCCCTGCTTTTCATTATGAACACATTTCCTGAGTGAAAGCTAGAACTCCATGTGAGGTGGTAACCCATTTCCTATTCGGCTGAACCATCCACCCTCAGAGAACGCTGGCATATTTTTTGCATTTGCTGACTCCCATCATATTTCAACATGATGAGGAAGACCACACGTGCCTCTTCATCTCCAATTAAGAGAAAGCGTTCCTGCACTCCCCAAAGCAGTGACCTTGTGACAATTGATAGTCCTAACACCTACTGGGAACATGTTGGAAGTGATGCTGAGCATATAGACACGGTTCTCTTCGGTTCGCTGTTTGAAGTAATTGATTGACAGTGTTATCAAAGTGAAAGTGATCAAAGCAATTATTATTATTATTAATCAGTTTATTTGAAAGGGGACAATGCAATTTCATAAAACACATGAAGTACACATGGTTAAAAAAGCCAGAACTAGCCAGAAGGCTAGTTTTCATCTGTAGTCCCCTGGCCATGATGTAAAAAAGCAGTAAAATACATCTACAAGACAATATAATACAGGACACATAATCAAACTATACTATTAAGAGAGAATAAAACCACCATTTTTTTGATACTTTTACAGCTTTTGGATTTGCTATATTACATATTGTTCAGCCGTTGCAGAAATCAATAATGCAGGGACAAGCCCACACATATTGCTTTGTCTTAGGTTAAAGGCACAATAATCTGAGAAGAGGTGCACATTTGACCAAATAAGGCATCCATATACAGTAGATATAACAAACATATTTCAAGTGTCTCTTATCTTCTCGTTGGGCAGCTACAATGACACACAGAGTGATGGTGTAAGGACCTTATCCGTATGACACTTCCACAGAACGTTCCACAATCTCATTATGAGCACAACAAGCCAACACTGCGAGAGTATGAGGCTGGCGGCCATGAAGGGACTGTCACTTCTGCTCAGCCACAGCTTTGATTCCCGCCCATGTTTGTGTGTATGCATGTGTCTGTGTGTGTTGTTGCAGGATGAGTATACAAGACTGCATGAGAGGTTGAATGAGAATGACAGAGTGAGTGTACATGCATGGACTGTATATGTTTCAGCTAAGGGAGCAATAATGTATCCATATGTAGTGTTGTACCTGAATGAGTTCAATGAACGAAAGTTCATGAAGTTGTTCAGATTTTATGCGAACATGAACTGAACTTAGTTCATTTCTGCCTGATGAACGTAATTGAGAATGCGCTCATTCTAGCGTCAAAGAACGGTTTTCGAATGAAAGTTAATTTTAATTCAAGCGTGCCAGGTTTTGGTAGGGACTTCAAGGACAAACCCGTCTGTACACACAATACGATCCTTCATATGTTGGCGGATAAACGCTGTATTTGGCAACCGATTCAGTTCGGCCAAAGCCGCCATTCATGACAGGCACGTCGCAGCTGCGTGTGAACACGAGGCGTAAATGGGAGGGAATCCGTTTTCCGGTGGTTCTTTTGTAATACAGTATATAATTGTAAAAATGTATAACTAGGAAAATTATTTGTATAAAAATGCTTTAGTTAAAAGTGTACGATCACACTGTCATGATGTGCAATTTATTTAGTTTTGTAATATAAGTATTAGGCTTGTCACGATAAAATATTATATCGACTTATCATTCAATAAATAAAATGGATAAAGAGTTTTTCCGGATTCAATAAAAATGTCATTGTTGTAGGGAGCCGCCGTGCGGATCACACAGTGAGGCATGCAATAACGGACAGTTGTACAGCTGTGTCATTAGCCGCGAGTGATCTCATGTAACGGTGGCGGACAGGTACACTCTTGATTGTGTTGGCTCAGTCCAGTATTCCACAGCCTTGTTCCATCTGCAGCGCATAGATTCACACAACAGACACACTTAAGGAAAAGTTAAACGTTTGTTGTGTTCGCTAGCCTGGCCACGAGCTAATGGGCTAGCCTGTGAGCTAAGGAGCTAGCGAGCTAAGGAGTAAAACAGCTTGCTCCACCGCAGCAAAGTCATTTAAAACGTCAGTGCCTCTCCGAGTTGTTGTGTGTGTTAGTCCACTATTAACACAAAGACGGGAACGTTAACTGTTTATAACCTCAGTGGCACACATTATTCAGCCAGTAGTTGACTACATGAAAGTCAACGTATATTTGATTGACAGGTGAAGGGCTCGTCTTCAGCGGGCCAACCACACAGTAGCCAGGTTTACATAGAAACCTTTTTTGTCATTCCGATTGAAGATCTCTGGTCAACTGTTTACATGTGACTTGATCTATTCCGATTGGGTGTAAATATGATATGTGCTACATTTCATCAGAACAGCCGTTGTTGTAACGTTACGTCATTTATGAAATTGGAGGTCCATTGTCTATTCAGCAGAGTAGTTGAGATCGTTTTCATTCATTTTAAAAATGCGTGATTAAAAACAATTTATATGTAGTTAAAAACAAAGATCTCCGTCGCATACGAGTTCCATCACACAACGCTACATGAGGAGGTAAAATGGCACAGCACACCAACATCAAAACCTTATCTTGATTGTGAAGCATGGTGGAGGAAGCATCATGGGATAGGTGTGCTCTAGTTAGGGCCTGGGGAATTTGCTATCATCAATGAACAAATGAATTCACAAGTTTATTTTGCAGGAGAACTTGAGGCCATCTGTCCGACACTTAAAGCTCAAAGGAGGATGTGTGTTTCAACAGGACCATCATCCAAAACACAAAAACAAATCAACAACAGAATGGCTTCAGAAGAAGAAAATGCAATACATGTTCTGGAGTGGCCCAGTCAAAGTCCTGACCTCAACCCGATTGAGATGCTGTGGTATGGCCTCGAGAGAGCTATTGACACCAGACATCCTAGGAATCTTGCTGAACTGCAAGTTTTGTAAAGAGGAATGGCCCAAAATTTATCCAGATTGTTGTGCATTCCTGATCTGCAACTACAGGAAATGTTTGGTTGAGGTTATTGCTGCCAAAGGAGGGTCAACCAGTTATTAAGCCCTAATACATTTTACATACATACTTTTTCCTCCCACTGCAACGACCAGTGACAGACAAAATGTTAGAAACATGTTACGGACCGTCCGTATTCTGTTACGGGGATTACTGAACGTTGATTCGTTACGGCCGTAGCACTGATTGTTCCAGATATTGGGAAAAACAAAATCCAGCGTCTGACATTACCGGCACGTCCACATTGAACAGCTGCTCGGTGCATGCTATTTTATTACACTCCCAGCTGCCAAGCCGCAGAGGCGAATGTTCTCTTTGCGTCCATTGTCAACGCAATGTAAGTCTCTGATCATCGCCTCCATGGTAGCAAATAAGATACACTTCTTACCATGCTTTTTACAAAAATATCACAAAGGGAGTACGAGGAATGGATCGGCGAAGACTATTGTCATGCAGTCACAAAAGATCGTAATGATTTGGTGGTACAGTACACTTGTCACATCGGTCTGGCTGGAACCGCGTTTTCGGGCAGAGTAACCAACTTTGAGCAACAAAATAACAGGCCAATTAATACGCGTTTAGAGATATATATTTCAAATAATACATGTCCACACAGGATGCCCCGTCTGAACCGGAAATGAATTAGTATGTAACTGCACACATCACTTCAAAGCATGGGCAGGTTAAAATTAAATTATTATTATTATTAATAAATATTTGCAACATAAGATAAGATAACCTTTATTATTACCACAATAGGGAAATTTGCATCGTTTCAGCAGCAATTGTGGATATAGGAATTATAAATGTTATCTGAACAGCATGCAAGAGAAGACTCACAATACATTGCACAAAATAGAAACCAAAAGTATTGGCCATACATACACGATCCAATTCAATCTATCAGGAATGTTCTTTGTTTGTTTGCAAAATAGAGTGCTCAGTTTTTAATTATTAATAATTTAGACATTTGAGATGTGATTAATCTGTTTTAATAGACTAACAGACCAGGGTTGAAAACAGAATTGGCAAAATGCAAATTAATCTATAGACACAGATATTTTTGATGATGTAACATCAAAATCTCATATACTGGTACTTTGATTCAGTCTGCAACTGCGTCCTCCATTACAAGGTTCATGTAATAAAAACATTAAAATGACAAATATTGAAGCCATAATTTATTAACTATTATTAATATGACTGTCACAAGGCAATGTTCTTGACAAAACTTTGAAAATATGGAAAAAATCTGGGACAAATTGAAGTGGTTGGCAGCTTTGCTTTTACAATTTTTCTTACATGAACCACAGGGTCTTTCACTTTTGATCTTGACCAACAACCTGAGAAAATGCTAATGTCATTTGTGTGTCTTACACACACACACACACACACACACACACACACACACACACACGCGCAATTATGTGTACTCACCACACATTGTACCCAAGGGTGCAACCAGAAACTATTTTCTTTCTTCTGTTTATCTGAGCATGATATCAGTTTTTTTCCAGTCCTTTTGCCTGTTGATTTCTTTCTCCTTTCTATTCTTCTCCTCCGGGTGCCCCCGCTCACCGCTGCTGTTCAGGTCCAGCCCTGTGGCTGGTGGGCAGCATCCACGCAACACATGCAGCTCCGGGTGTTAATGGATGGGGTTTGGCGGGGTAATGTTCAGAAACAGCTGGCTTCAAAGCTTGGCAGGCACACACAGGTCTACAGCATCACTCAAGCATGTTTAGCAGAGCTCCTCGATAGTCCTTGGATAAATTAACACAAAGCTGGTCTTTCTACGGTTTCAGGATTGGAGGCTGTTCATTGTCCTGCTTTATTTTGGTTGATGTGAAGAAAAAAAAAATGTTTCCTTCCTCAAACTTTAAAAGTATTCCAACTCTGGGCAAATTTTGAAAATAAGGCCAACTCTGAAAGGTTATATTCAGTCCAAGAGGAAATTAAAAATTCTATATTTGGCAGTAATTAGTAACTCTTAGTGGATTTCAAAGCAGGTCAAGAGTCTATACAAAATGCAATTGTCTGTATAAGCCAAGAATAGATTTATCTCACATAGAATAGATATGGCTGCAGTCCCCATGTCATTCTAATGGTCGCTCAAATGTTTATTTCCTCCTCTTGACAGTCACAGCTACAGTCCTTCTGTCAGTTGTCAATCCTCTCTCTTCATGACTGACCGAGCACTCCCAGCAGGCCACGTTGCGGCTCGTACGACATGGTCCTGTTTCAATTCGCTGCAAGACGTCAACATAACCTGGTGCACTTGCCAACTTGTCTAGCGTAAAAATCCCACATAATGAAAGCAGTTTTCTTTTCTGTTTTCCTTCTGTGGAGGAGGAAGCAAGTTGTTTCCAGAGTGGCCTGTCAGCATGAATATTTAACAGAAATCTCTTGCTGTGTCGTTGTCACAGTTAAAGTTTCCATGCTGTCCCCGGTGTGGTGCAAAGACTGATGTTTTCTCATCTGCAGCAATTGTATTCTGCATTCTTTTTTATTCTTGAATTCATCTTCCTGCTTGGATTTTTGCTCTGTGGCCTGATTTGTTCCCCTTATGTCACATTTGTGGTCATTTTCGACAGTATATGCGACCCTTTCAATATACAGTTATCCAGTCTCCCCCTACAGCAAAACAGTCGGTTTTAAGTACCTTTCAGCCGGTTCTTCTGTCCTTTGCAGTCCTGATTCCAATGTCCATCAGGCAGCAAATCTTCAGTGACCCTTCCCTCATGCTAAACCCGTCAGATCCTCAACTCTCGTCCACTTCTCACCTTCCTCACCCTCCAGCAAGCTGATTCACTTGGCCCACTGTCTCGAAGTCACTGGCTCTGGCTTGCGTCGTCCTTCCTCATCCCTGTCTGACGACTGTTCGCGTCTGTTAAGGTCTGCTCTTTTTCTTTCCCTGTGTCTCTCTCATTTCCCCTCTATCTCTCTCTAGCCCCCCTCCTGCATACAAAACGCACAGTATTCGAGCTGCTGTGAGTCATACTGCTCTCTCCTCCCTTTTCTTCCAGGAGCTAACAACTGCCCATTTTTCAAGTCTTCTCCTAAGAACTTGCCTAAAATGCTCCGTATGTTTTCTCATCCCATGCCACAGTGATGCCTGTGTATCCTGCCGAACCCGACAGATTGAGTCTAATGCAGGAAGAGAAAATTGTTTCTATTTGTCTTCTTGAGTCTGTCAGGTACATTATCGGAGGGCTCTTCCTCTCTGGTCCACTCTTCGAGTGTGAAAGTTCAGTAATACAAGTATTCCTTCAGTGACACGTCACTCTTGAGGGAAAACAGAGAAGACGATAGAGCAGTGATCAGCGCACTATGAACAGTA